>NC_090658.1:2632500-2932500 GCF_013368605.1 Nyctibius grandis
ATGCCAATGGTGTAATTTCTGTCTCTTGGAGACACAAAGGTGCCTGGAACAGCACATAGTCAGCCACCACTGCTCTGAAAAACTGGAGTGTTTTATTTTTGAGAACCAGTGTCTGATTACTCCATAGCAAAGACGATTCTGAAGAAGCAAGAGGGATAAAGAGCCCAATTTAAATTAAAAAATATTGATGAAATCCAGTGTTATGACCTGTTATGACTGATTTAAGACTTCTATTTTCTTTAACGCTTTTCAATTATTTCCCCCTCACACACACACTATTCATCAGCTTAGAAAAATCTCTCAGGCCAGCATGCAGATTTTCAGCCTCAATTGCTACAGTACATGAGTTCTAGATCCGAGAGGCCAAAAAACATCTATTTGACTAAAGAGCTATAAGGCAGCCATAAAAATTATGGATCACAGAAATAAGCAATTAGTGTTATCTTCAATTGCTTTATTGGCAGTATTCACTCGTTAGAATAGAGGCAGCAGTAAAACAGATTGCAACATACTGTATAACAGCATATGGGATTTTACATTATAATGCTATTCTCTGCCAAGAAGTCATATTTTCATTTGAATGCATGGAACAGATTATCACAGGGTTTCCAGCATTAGAAGTGGATGACCCTCTCTCTCTGCCTCTCCTCCTCCCTTCCCCCCAGCCTCTCTGCTATTAGGCAGTTTTTTAGGTTACGACTACACCAAAATAAGCACAGCAACAGAGCGGTAATAAGGGAGCTCCGACTACCGAATATTGACTTGTGCTCCCAGACCCCTGGCTCACGCAGACTGGGCATGTCACAGAGCTATGGATAATAAACTCAGCCACGAAGGCAGTGGGTAGACGAGGAGTTGAGGGTTTGCCAGTCTTTTCACCCAGCTGGCTTCAGCTCCAGAGGAAGCTGCTTGCCCGCCCATCTAATCACAGCTGAAGTGCCACAAAGGCAGCCACTAGCAAGAAGGCTGGAAATAAAACAATAGGAATAATAAAAGGGGGAAAAACAGATTCTTTATACTGTATTTAACATTAGGGATATTTTCTGCAATTGTTTATCTGTGTCCGTAGCTCGTCTTTACAGAGCAACGCCAGCATGTTGGCGCAGAGAATCAATTCACCTCAGGACTGATACGCAAGGCCTGTAGCTCACCTGCACGTTGGCAACTGATGTGCAAATATTAATATCTGGCACATTATGGAAATTAAAGTGAACATCCTACATCATGCTACAACTGTTCTGTTCAAATAAAAACACACCCTCCTTTTACCAGCACGATATAGGAAGCAAAGGACACTGAAAGCATCAAACACCCAAAAAGACAACTTGCACGGGAGTTGTGCTCAAAGCTTATTCAATTAATATTTGTCTCCAAATGTACTTCTTTTGAAATGTCTACATATTGTTGAAGAGGGAAGAAAATGGGGTTAAATGCTTAAATAAAATGCTCTGAGGGGAAAAAGCACTTGCTGCTCTAGGAACACAGGACCAGCAAAAGCTAAAGGCGTAGGTAGTAATTTACCAGAACAAAGAAATTGGATAGAATTAGGTTTCATGTGTTACTTTTTATTCAGCTCTAATGAAAGCCAAATAATTTGATAAAGCCTCAATTCCCATCTGTATCTCTGGATTTCTGCACATATCCAAGACACAGTTTCTATGGAGTGCATTTCAGATTTCAGAATTTCATTTCAGTTTCGGAATTCAGAAGTTTAGCTTCATTACCAGAAGATCACTATTAAATGATAAGCAAATTGTTACATGGAACTACATACAACTCTTCAATAGACATACACCTTTTTGGAGTATAGCTATCTTAAAGGGCAAAAGCACAAATATAATGTCTTATCCTTAAAGTCATAAGAAAAAAAATTCCCTTTCTTAGCAGTGATTAAGGGTGTTTAAAAACCTGTCTGTTGTCCTCTCAATTTCTGTGTTGGGGACTACAGTCAGGATCTTAACATTATTCGCCACCAACATCAACTTGAAATTTTTGCCTCAGAAAGAGCTCCAGAAATATTAGCAATAAAAAAAGTGGGCTTTTAAGTGTTCTGAAGTTTTCTGGATAACTTGCTGGGCAAATCAGTGTGCGCCATATGCACGTGTGAGGTGAAAAATTCAGGGAAGATGAGGGGGATTTCTAAGCCCTTAAGAGAGGAGACTCCTCTCTCTCTCCCCCCATGCATCATTTTGTTCAAAAACTCTGAAATACTTTGAGAAAGGAAATTCAATGGGTTTTTTTGGGGAGGGTCAGTGGCATGTATTTTCCAAACATGCTCACAGAAGGAAGGAAACACTAGGATAGCTGCTTCTTCCTCACTCCAAAGTGTTCAGCTCAGGCATTCAGCTTTTCCCGTAGTAAACAACGGTGTGAACAGAAATAAGCCACAGAGGAAAGCGGTGGGGCTGGCCTTACACCTATTGCACAGCTTGTCACACGTGGGACAACACTCTGGTAAGAACCATCTAGTGAACAGGTATATGTTGCTATAGTGACCTTCCCCATCACTAACATTTCACTGATGTGCCACATGCATTCAGTTAGTTAAATCTCCTTGCTATCACCATCCCTGACAATAAACCTAGGGGAATTTGTTGTTGTCCTCAGTGGCAGCAGCTCCCAGCACTTGTCAAAAAAGCTGGCCCCTCCATTCAGGCACTAAAACGTGAGCACTTCCACAAATCTGGCCCCGTACGAGGATGCACTTTTGTAACACTGAGAAGACTTGCTAGTTTTTCCTCCCTTCTTTGAAAAGCTAAGGGCTTCCTGCAAGAAGCTGTCCAATATCTGCGCTCACTGACCCCAGCAGGATCTGATGGCACTAAGCGTTGCACAGGATTGACTCGTTTGGGGAACTGAGAAAAAGGGAGAGCAAATAATTTGGTGGCTGCTCATCACTATGCAAAATTAGTGAAGGTAGCACCAGCAACAAACCCAGGATGCCTTGGAATGCCAAGCGTGTTCACTTGTAAAATCCATATAAAGCATCTGCTTTTTGTACAACTAAACTCTGTACAATAGCAACCTTTTCCCCCCTTTTTCTGTATTTAGCAGCTGTTGCAGCCCAGCTCTTGAAAAAGAGGAGTACACATCACAAAGCAGTGTTGGAATCAAGCTGAGCTTTCTTGTCTGTGTTAGGTTCCAGGCTCAAGGGACTGCATGTTTTGAAAATGTCACTGTGCTATTTTTTCACTGAAGGTGGGCTTACTGAGTCAGGTGACAAAAGCTACAAAAGGCAGTAGAAAAAGAAAAGATTCTTCTATCCTACTTTTCGTGTCCTAACAATTAGTGCTATTTAATTAAGCATTCTTGGAGATAAGGCAAAGGTGACTACAGTTTTCTAAAAGAATAACACATTGCAATGCAACTGTCAGCTCCCTGTCATCCTCTTAGGCACAGAAACGGTGATGGACAACTGCAAAATAGCAAGTGGTCACTGTTTTCTGAAAGGAAGCACATGTTTGTATCTCATCTTGTAACCAATAATCTGATACAAAACATCCCACCCATCCTCAACCAAATCTTTGGCAGGACATAACAGTTACAATGGCAGGACAAGTTCAGGCAAAAATGTATTAGTGTATTTTGTACAGTATCCAGCAACTGAAACGCTATTTTAGGACTGCACAGTAGCTCGCTCCAGGGACAGATCTCACATTAACACGCACATGTCCTCAGATTAAGGGCATTATATTGAGAAAGGCTCACTTTTTCCCATCCTTCCTTTGCCTCCCATCTGCTCCTTTCCACAAAAGCCTAAGGATCTCAGCTAACCAGAGGCTGCAGCACTAAGAGTTGGGGAAGGGAGCGGTGTCTCTTCTTTCCAGGGGGAAGAGGGAAGGAGAGAAAAAGTTGTTTTGTTTTGGCTCAGTTCTGTAATGAATTTGTGGGTTGCAGAAATTGATCTGTCATAGTGCAACAGATTGTAGCTTGATCTGCCAACAAATTGCAAGCAACAGTAGGTAATGACTAATTGCAAGTGTCAGGTTTTTTTTGTTTGGTGGTTGGGTTTTTTTTTTAAGGAAAGGTAATCTTTTCTGAAGGAACAGGGACCCACTGACAGACTGGCACAGTCCACACAAGGCACTTCACCTGGTTTTTAATCAAGCTGGATTTCCAGTTAAATGTGCCAGGAACTACAGGCCATGGACCAAGAGACATTTGGTTTCTTCTTTGAATATGGCTAGGGTCTATGCGCCAATTTAGGGTAACAACAAAGCAGTTGTCTTCCGACATCAGTTCCCTCTGTGAGGACTGCTGTAGTTTGTGCTGTCTCCCTTGCTTCAGTGCAACAGATAAAAGAGGGAGGAAAGCAGTCTTTTATCTCTGCTTTTTTTTTTTTGTTTCCAGTAAACCAGAAAATCAGAAGTATTCTCAACAAACGCTCAATTTTAGGAATGTCTAGAGGAAGACCAGGAACATCTATGAGCATAGAACAAAACCAGAAACAGGTAGGCAAGTAACATCATGGAAGAAAATCATCAAAAACAAAGCTTTTCTAGCACACAGGAAAAATAAACCAAAACAGATCTGAAATGAAACTGATAGAAGTGACAAAGAGCACTGCATTTTATTCATTGTCATCTTTTCCTATATCACTAGAAGTTCAGACTCCTCTGCAACTCACTGGTCTTCTAGCCTGTGGCAAGGTCACTGAAGACCCTTACAGTGTGTGCAGACAGGAGGAGTCAGGAGCAGAGTCATCCCCAGAAAGGGCACACAGATGAGCAGTACGGTCTCACCTAAATGCCACACTTGTGTTCTTGAAAGGCAGCACATTTCAGAGGGGAAAACATACATCCACATCTTGATAGCTACAAGCTTGCTTAAACTGCTTACATTTATTGTAAAACTGTCTCAGCTTTTCAACTTCTGCGCTGCAGACAACTTAAAATCCAGATTTTCAGCACAAATCTCCAGCTTCACATTGTCACCTATATCTTTTACATTTAAACACTACATGACAGCAGAGCCATTTGACAACAGTAATACAGTGCAGCTAACACATACATAGCACAGTGTTGACAGGGGTATTGTGATGAGCGAACATTGGTCTAGACAAGAGCCAAACACCAGTACTGCGAACAATGGAGCATCCTTTGCAAGGCACAGGCAAGGAGGAGACAGCTTTCAGGAAAGGGAAAAATTTCACTTTGGGGTGAATTGTGTAGGTCGTGTAGGGTGAAATGCATACAGCAAAAACCTGCTGTATAATCGCAGGATAGGGCTAGCAAGGGTAATGGTGACACCAAAACGCTGCTAGCCCTCAGCACAATGAGAAATTTCATTCACTGTGAATATTCAGAAATACAAGCATAAAATTCAGTATTTGCAAGTATCTGTGCTAATGTGGTTTGACCTCTCATTGTTCAGGTAAAGCAAACATGACAAGGTCATCGCATATTTCAGTTGCAGTTCTTCTTATTTTAACACCAGCAATATATGTGAGTATTTTTTCCATACTTTGCTCAGACCTTTTTAGCTCAAATTCACTTAGTAGGAAAGAAGCTAAGTCTGTATACTCAAATAGCCTTAAAGGAAATGGTATTTTACGAATCAGAGGTACATTGCTAACAACAGACATTCTGCCTTTCCTCTGCAAAAAAAGCAAAAGTCAGAAAGCTCACAAGTAACTGTTGACCACCAGAATAAGAGGTTAAGATAGATATTCAGTCTGTTCAGAATATTCTGTTATTTTAATTCATCTAAGAAGGAACAAGAGAAAAGCAAACACTGAGTTCAACTAAAAGCCTCTATTTGCAGCAAAGCAGCCTGGTAAATTTTTGCATTATTTACAAATGAAAAGTAAGTGAAGAGCAGGAACCCAATGACTAAACATGAAGTTAAGGTGCAATAGAGTGTGTCTATCTTCCAGAGTGCCCTGGATATCCTAACTGATGTTTTACTGCCACTTACCTATATTATTTTCATTTAGTCAGCATTGTAATTGTTCCTAACTTACCTCAAGTGCGATTGCCAGACATAGAGGAAAAGATACTTAATAAAGTGCATTAATACAGTGAGGATCATTTAATGATCATGCTTGCCTTACAATGGTCAGGCTGTTAAAAGCTCATGTAGTACATTGATTCTTACAGTCACCAGGAGACTAGAGGCAACTAAGAAAGGGAAAATATTAGAAACAGTTCTGGCTAACTATCCCGATCTGGTTTCCAAACTCTGACAAGACCAAAGACAGAAAACAAAGAACACAAACTGGAAGTAAAACCCAGACCCCAAAGAGAAGTGCAACGTCTTTGCACAGAGAATTCTTAGCCAATAAATTGCCAGTGGGCAATAACTTCAAAATTGTCATTGCATAATTCTTGCAGTACAGAATCCTGTCTCTGATAGCACCCAATACCTAATGCAGCAAGGAAAGGCATGCTCCCTCTCCTGCCCCATTCTGTACCTAAGTTGTGCCATACAGTACCACAGGGAGAAATGTATTCCTCCACTCCAGCTGGTAAATACCTTATGCCTGCAAGAGGAGTAAAACCAGCTCTTATTTAAATCCTGGGTGGAAGGACTCTGTAAGCTACAATTTGAGTACTAAAAGTAAATTTGTGCTGGGCTTTATTAATGTAAATCATTTGGGCTTCATTTCATCCTGCAGCTCTGAGTTCCACAAATTAAATGCATACACTGTAGGCTGTACTTTTTCACTCACTCTAATGAATCACTCTTTGGCCCGTTGTTGTTCTATTTTGAGTTCTCTCTTTTTCTTTTGTTACAAACTTAATGAGAAGCAGCAGACTGGCCTGATCTATGCCCTTCATTATTTTATATACCTCTGCCACGTTTCCTCCTGATCTTCTTTCCAAACTAAATAATAATCCTGCCCTTTTTAATGTAGCCTTATATGAAAGGCTCTCAGATGGCTCTACTCATTTTCTTTGCTCTTCTCTGGACCATTTCTATTTTTGTTATGCCTTTGAGATAAGGTGACCAAAAGTGAACATGATTTTCAAGGTAAGGACATGCCATTGATTTATATGGTGGCATTAAAATATTTTCTTCTTTATGATTTATCCTCTTTGACCACCCTTACATCACATTCTATTTCTTTCTGACAACTAGCATCGTCCCACAGAGCAGCCATCTTAATTGAGCTGACATCACTGACTTACCTTAGTGCTAATTCAAAACGTAAAAGCATCCCTGAGAACCTGAATTTCCTTGTATACCATGTCATTATATTTGTCAAGTACACAGTCTGATTAGCCCTGGAATTCCTCAAAACATTATGAAACACTGAGCAGCCAAAATTATTAAGTATGGTCAGCGTTATCACGTCAACTCCTGCAGAAAGTAGAAAGTAAGTAGCAGGGGCTGTAGGGGAGGAGAGGAAGGCAAAGGATGCAAGGAAGGCCAATTTATTCCTGTGCTTGGTTTCCTCTTTTTTAACAGGTGTTAAATTTGAACCAGGATCTACCCTGAAGTTATTAAGATTCCTGATGAGGTCTTTACACAGCACCCTGTAAAAACCCTTGAAAGGCTAAAAACACTGAATCCACTAATACTCTTTTTTTTGTCCTACTTTGCTAGCCCTTTAAAATAAATCTCACAGTCACACTGGCTGTTAGCATAAATCAACAGAGCTCCTTCTGATCCTGGAAATACCATTATGCTCTACATCCCCCAAACTGTGCTTATTTACGCCTGTGACATACACACACATGTGCCAGGTGTCCCAATTCTTTTCTGACTGCTGTTAGGCTGAACTGATATAAGCATTTAAGCCCAATGCTTAGCTTTAAGTCAAGGTAACATGCAAATTTACTTAAGAATTTCTCCTAGGCTTAAGGCTATGATTTAAGGAAACACTTAAGTGTGCACATTTACTTAATTAAGCACATGTGGTAGGCATGACTTCATATGCTTAACCACCTTACAGGGCTAAGTGAAAAATGTCTCCAATGAAAACAATGGATTTACAGTGGGATACAAAAGGTGAGGTTTAAAGTTCCATTTTTAATAAGAGTTTTCAAGTTAGTCCTTAAGCATTAGTATTTAGATCAGCAATTCTTCACGTTCAGATAAACAAAAATATCAAGACATCACTGACTTGTTTTTTGTGCTTTTTGTTCCTTGTTGTTCCTCACAAGTAGCAACGGCAGGAGGAACTAGGATAGAGGTTAACTTTTCTGGTTTGTTTTTTTTTTTGTCCCTCTTTTAAAAATCTGTTGATAAGTGCATCACTGAAAGACACTGAATCAGAGCCCAGAAACTGTGAAATTTAAGGATATGTGAAGCATGCACAGAAAGAACATATGCTTCCCCACTGTCCTCAAATCTGCTTCAGTCCTAATCTTGGAAGGACCTTCTCTAAGGGTGAGAGAATAAATGAAATCCCAATCCCTCTGTCAAACACAGGAGCACAAATGCCCATAGAGGCAGGAGTTTTACTGCCACAAAAATTGGGAACTGAACCAAGAACACCAACACATTTCACAAAGGCCACTGGAAAGCCATTAGTCTTTTGCTCACTGAATTATAACTAGGGATAGGCTAATTCACTTGACTAAAAGACAGACTAAACCATCCAAAACTTTATCGCATGTAAACCAGACCTTTGTGAAGCTTTGAAAGCGGTCGTATACTTTTGTTATAATTTTTTCTGTTTTTTATATCCTTGGGCTTCCTGGCTTTGGATAAAAGTACCTGAAATGTCAAGACACCTACTGCTCTTGCAGTATTTTCAGTCTGGTTTATAGTTTCAAGAGGCTTGGATATTTAAAGTGCAGCAAAGTTTTCCCAATGCATAAAAACAGTACCTGACCTTAAAAAAAAAAAAAAAGTTAAAAAAAAGTTGTCATTTCTGCTCTTATGCAACAACATCATCCAGGAATAGCCACATAGAAAGCTGAATTAATACAGAATGAACACAGAGTGGAAAATCTAGGATCTTCAACAGTAGCCAGTAAACTTTACTTTAACATAAGATGGAAATAAGCATTTAACTTAGGGGCACTTTGGTAATACCGTGACAATAGGGGTTTTTTTTCATTTTTCTCTTCTGAAATTAATGTTAACCAGTACACTGAAAATGGAAGTATTGCATTATTTCCTTGACCTGTCAAGAATGAGGAGGAAGAAATGTGGATTCTTAATCGCAGAATGGAAAGAAAAAAGAAAAAAAAAACAACCAGCGCTCCAAAAAAATAAGAGTATCATTTGAATGAAACAGGTATCCACTTCAGGCTTTACTAGGATACAGAGATCCTGACCAAGAGGGGCTGTTTCAACCCAGGTGTCTTTATTAAGCAAAAATTGACATATATGTCTAACATGAAGGAGCTCTGTGATTGGTAACAAATGTCTGCCAAGGCTATGATGACAACAAAGCAGCAGACATATGTAGCTTTCAGTAAATGTGACTTGAACACAGGTCTTTAGAGATGAACGGCTAGCAAGCTGACTTGCCAGCTTCACCTCACTCATGTAACTTATAACAATTCCTTAGAGGAAAACACATTATGTAGCACAATGTCTACAGTAAAAAGAATTATATGTACTAAAACTTCCACGCACTGTATGGTCCCTGTCTTATTCACAGACACCAAACTAGTCTGTTGGGCACTATGGACTGAACTGCTTCTGTAGATTTTATTTAGGCAAAATCTTTTGAAATAGCCAGCACAAAATGATTACTACAGTGTTATCAGGGTGTACAGTAATTACATGTAGAAGATGAGGTTCTTTCTTTCCATTTTGGTGGCTAAGGCCTTAAGTCAAAAGTCATATAATACAGGTATATTAAACTTTGTGAATTCAAACATCAAGGAAGATAATATCTGGAAGAAATTATTTATGTTACTTTTTTTTTTTCCAACTCACTTGCACAGCCTTAGTTTATAGTAAAGAGGAGGCAGATGAACAGAATTGTCCTGACACAAGTCCTAGTGAAGTGTGCAACTAGTACCAGGCCCAAGGAAGCTAAGCAGCAAAAGGCTGAGTCTATACTATCTACTCTGATGGTGTGTCATCCCAACAAGTCACCCCTGATGCACTTCCCTCTGCACTGCTGCCAAGTTATAAACCAGGTCTGAATGTCAGCAGGGAAATACAGAGCTCTAACAGGTCCCCTAGCCTGAGCAGCCAAGGGAGCTGGCCCCCATACCTTGGGGAAGTGGGCATTGACCCCACAGTTGAGAGACACACAGCAGATCTTTCCACTGTATTTCATGTTTGGTATATGCTTAAATGTCTGTTGAATGGGAGGTTGCCTGTAAGGTGGCTCAAAAATGATTTAAAACAATTGCTTCAGAATTAGTATTAGGAAAAAAACCCCAACACCCAGCAGCAATTATCACAGCCTAAACCAATTAGCCGTGTTGTTTCTTTGTGTAGCTGATGATGGCTCATCATCCAAAGAATGATCCATTCCCATCACTTTTCTTCAAATGTTACCTTGCAGCGTGTCCAGCCTCCAAGCTCATCAGAACCACCGTGACCTGATATCCTGCAGGTAAAGACTCAACCTTCTGCTGATTTATAAAAGAAATCTTATATTTTACTGCTCACATGTACTCTCTAGAGCGTGGTCACATGACCAGTATAATGACAATCTGTCTCTCTGCTAACATTTCTCTACTTTGGTTATTTGTTTGATAAAGTGAGGAGCTTCCCTTTTGTTGCCCTTCATCAGAGCTTAATGTCTTTACTTTGGGATCAATATACTTTATGAATAATTTTATTTCCTTCTATTTTTATGGTCTTTTCTCCTCATTATCATACTGAGTTTATTAGCTGGTGCTGTCAGTATCTTTACCCTGTCATATGTTCCTGAGGTACAGTAAATATCACTTGTGTTGTAATTAATATGCACACCCTCTGCAGTAATTAAAGCACAGACCCCTTCAACCAGCTGAGCTTCCTACACTAATTCCACCTTATCTTCATAATGAACTTATTGTAATCTGAAACTACCACTGAATATTGTTCAGTAAGGATAGAAGAATGAAATCTAACGAGATGCAATAATATTTGTGAACATGTTAATATGAAAAAAATGAATTTAATTAGCCTTAAATCTAATTAAATTTCCTGTACAATCACAATCCCCCCATTTATCCCACAAAAACACTGATGGTGCAACACTAGTGCCCTTTCAGAGATTTACACAAAGATGGAGACCAGACACCTCATCCTCTACCCACGAAATTCTCAGTTAGCTGTCTAGAGGGTTCCCTGCCCACGGATCGTTGTAGAAAGGACTTAGAATCTCTGCTCAGGGACGTGATTTGGAAGTAAGATGGGAAGGTGAAGATGGAGAGACAATTCAAGCCCCCTGAAAAAGGACCCAGCAATGAAACATTTTGGCAAACATTTCCAAGAAGAGAGAGGAAAGGAATACTGACTATATAAGCATGAAAGTAGAACGCAGAATGATTAGAGGGAGACTGGATACAAGAAATTCAGTTCTTATTTTCTGAAAACATTTCCATATGGGAGACTAGCGCCTAAGGTGCAGACTCACACAATAGGAAGAAAACTGGCAGGCTACATCGACTGAAAATTGGCTGAAGGGCAAGAAACAAACAGTGGAAGTAAATGGGATTATTTCAAGGTGGAAAGAGGTTACCAGTAGGGTACAGCCCAGCTTTCTAATTATTCACAGTAATGAGCTGGATGATAGTATGGAAAGGATCACTTCCAAGATTCTAGTAACTGGGAAGCACAGCGGTAATAAATACCAATGTAATCCAATAGCCATTTCATTAATAGTTAATTTGAGAACCAGAGAAGTTGCATAGGAAAGTGCTTGCATGTATCATGAGGCAGGATTGAGACATACAACAGCACAAAAATTGAACGACCTTCCCTTGTAAATGGTCATTCTGGAAGAGGCTTAAGCAACCGCCGCTGAGCAGCTCCTTGTGCTTTATTGATTGATGTCAATCTGTCCAGTTCCAGAGCGTTAACTTCACTTCAAAATGTGCCCTTTTCTGTCATTCTTTTCTTGTAACCCCCTAAACATGCCTCATTTCCTACACCAAAAAATTACGTGGTCAGATATTGATTTGTGACTCTCCAGCTGACATCTGAATAGTAAGAAAATGAATTGACTTAAAGGCATTATGTGGATAAATAAATAAAGGAAGCAAAAACCCCCACCCCTAAATTTCTGCCAAACTGGACTGACACAATCTAATCACTAGGAGACCAGTATGATTATTCTCTTCCATCAAACTATGGAGAACTGTCCTAAAATGAGACTGTTGTTCCCAAATTCCCCAGAAGAGGAGGAAGAGTCATATTCCATAAGCCATTGTGGAAAAACCCTTGGTCCCCCAAAAATTACATCATTATTATTTTTTCTGACTCATGAAAGAATTCATATATAGATGATTTCACTCACCTTCCAGACCCTACAAGGTACACACAGCTGATCAAAGAAGGAAACAAAAAAAACCCCCAAACCTCCAGTGCTTCATCTGTTTAAAATTCACTAGGCAACCCTCACAACTCAAATGCACCACTGCACCGCACAAAAACCACCTTGTTTGCCAACACTGAGATCATGAAAAAAAAGCAACCTATGCCCAAGTACAGCGATTTCACACAAGTCTCCCTGTCCTGTAATTGAGGGTTCCAAACAGGCACTTACAGCCCCCCTTCACTGCCTTCTTCCTGCACTTCGTTTCCGAGACATGCAGCAAAGACTGATTCTGCGTGTCTGCTGAAGTTGGCCAACTAAGAAGTAAGCAAATCTGAGCATTTTTAATTTTCTCTCAAACTGTACTTGGGAACTGGTGACCTAGCTTTAACCTTTCACCAATATGGAATATTTCAGCTATTACCACTCAAAGCCTTCAGAATTTTAAACTCGGCAGTTCAAAAGAGTGCCAATATTTTAAGCTACCGTGTATCACATCACACCAGGGAAGGAGTAAGAGAAGAGAAGGATATAGAAGGGGCAAGAAAAAAAGAATGTGCAAAACTAGGAGTGATAAGAGCAGAAATAAAGATATAAGGGCAGAAAATACGTTAGTTTTTTCTCCTGTTTCCTTTTCATGAACACTGCAGTCCTTATCTTATTTCTGCTTTCTACATTTTTACATGTTTTCTTTTTTCTCCTCTGGCTGTGTCTTTATTTCTAGGTATGATCACAGTATTCTTCAGCTTCGAAGAGTAGACTCTTATCCTCAAACCGTACACCTGAGGACACCATTTAGGAGTCTGTGTCCCATAGATTCGGATGAAGGCATGTTCATGCTTTTCAGTCTGCAACTGAAGTACTGGTATCTCCTGCTCTCACTGCTGCAGATACTGGGTACTGGCTGGCCACTCCCAGGATGAAGTTATCAGTTCAGTTGTAGGATTCAACAAAACCCCTGCAGACCTGCTAAGGAACCTAGATTTTAAAGGCTCTCTGATTGTTTTCTTTGCAAACACAGCTTTCCTCCCCTGTGATTAGCTGCAGACACAATTACCTGTTTTGGCACAGCCTAGTCACACAGAGACCAGAACTGAATGTCTTGACCTTACAGCTTAGAAAGGCCGAGTCCAAAACCTTAGCAGGACCAACTACGTACCTTCCGGGCCAGGTTCTCAAGTATCTTAATTCAGAGCAACTCTGTAAAAATTTAGTAAAGTTCTGCCAGTTGATCCTAATTTATCACTAAACAGAGTCCTTTGAGTTAAAGCAGTTAGATTCTATTCCTATTAGAAGAAATAAAAAAAACAAAATGAAAACAATCAGATTTAATACTTGGCCCCCTCAGCTGTCTGCTACACTAGCTTTTCTGCAGCCAAGCATGGGAAAATTGTTTGTACCCTCTCCTTCTCTGGGTCCAAGTCTCCTCTCTCCGGGTCTCCCTCCCCCTCCACTGCCAGACCGCTTCTACAACTGCTGCCTTACTCCTCCTTTAACAGAAGATCATCGCCATCTTGTCCTCACATGTCTCAGCTCCCTCTTGCCAACATTACAAACCACTTTTGTTCCTCTACTCACAGCCTGGCACCTGGCCTACTTCATCCACAGCAGCCGTACTCTAGATGAAGTTTGCATCAGAAAGAGCCCAAGTTATTAAACCTGGAGACCGACACCATTCAGAGCTGTAAATATGTTCATCTCTACACCATCCACAGCACTCCCAGTTCCAGCAACACGGCCCACTGCCAGCCTGGCTGGCCATTCCCAGGGCCAGCAGAAGCCCAGTAGTGCTTAGCTGCGCATGCTGTGCCCCGTCTCACACATGCTATGTATTTACAGTTCCCTACGTGGGAGGAACAGACCTGGGACACTAGTTCACCTGAGGCTGGGCTAAAAGGCAGGACAGATTTTATTAACGGCTAGAACGTATTCTTCTGAAGTCCAGAGGTGGATCAGGTAACAACATCAGGTCTTTGTGTGAAACTGTCTGGTTTAGCTAATGAGCAGCAGAGAAGCCCAGCAGATTTACTTAAAATCAGTCCTAGTGTTATTCTAGGTCTGACAAGTTGGTCTTTTCTGACACTGAGATTTTTCATTGTTTTGCAGCTCATTTAGTCATCAGGGACAGTAGAAAAGGTGTGGAAAAGGACCGTCAGTTTTCCTTCACATTTTACATCCACTTTGTGTAAGTGTGAATCATTATATAAAGCGGATGGGAATGGATAAGCAAAATGCCAAAGTCCACAACGCAGACTTTTGCAAAACAGAAGCTAGTCTCCTTAGCATCCCCTGTGTGGTCTTGCTCTGTTTCCAGGGGAAATCTGGCAGGGATCTCCATTGCACTAAGAATAAGGAAGGTGTTGCTACAGCTCCTGGGGCCAAACACTGCATTCTCTCACTGAGCAAGCCCCTCTGGAAATCAGTGGGAGTTTTGCTTCTTTAGAGACCTGCTGAACATTTTCCTAGGCAGATATTATTTAGAAGAAAATCCATTGAATTAAGTACAGCTAAATAGCGTAAGTCTTCTTAGCAAGAGAAGAGGTAGCCAGTCCCATCCGCTACTGGCAAACGTTCTTTCTGTCCAGTCTGCTCATCCTGTGAGTTTGGAGGCACTAACGAAGTGAACCCATTGAGAAATGGAAATAAAGGGAGGCAGATGAAATCAAACTGAACTTTAAAAAAAAAAAAAAAAAAATGTTTACTGTTGCCTCCCCACCTCACATGTCCAATTACACAACAGGACAGCTATGCCAATACAGTCAGGAAACACCATATTGTAAAAAAAAGGAAAAGAAGATGTTGAACTGCAGGTAACTGAGCGCTCCACGATCAAACAAAAGGGAAGGAAGTGCCCCTACTTGCTTCTGTCTCTGTGAGTTTACGTAACTGCTACCACATTAGCTGAGAAATTTTTTTTCCGCTTACTTAGTCAACAGAAAGTAGCTTCAGATAATTAAGGTAGTTATCATTTACATTCGTATTTTACAAAATCCCTAAAGGACCCGTCTCCACAGTTACAGGTTACCAGGCTCATCGCTGTAGCTTAAGCCTGAGAGGGGTCACAGCCCAGAAGCCAGCACGCTGCAAAGGCACGCTGGTGATAATCTTTCCTCTTGCCACTAGTCTATGCTGTTGTATAAAGTTCAGAACAGGCCTGGGGAAGCTCAGTGCAAATGTTGGGATGATCACTTTTGTCTCAGAATCTTCCGAATTCAATTGCAGAACGGTATGCTCTATTGTTCTGTTAAGTATATTTAGCTTGCTTAATTAACCTATATTTCAGACAAGTCATGCAGGCGTTCACCTGACTCTGTATATGCCTTTGTGATTAAACTTTAATGAAGGGGAGTCTAAAGTAAATTCCTCCATGCTATGGTTCTGAAACAGACAAAAAATTTAAAACATAATATTTCTGTCAGACAAATTATTATTATTATGAATTTTCTCAGTGAAAGGGAAAAGAATATGGTTCAGAATGAACACAGGATTGAGAGGAAAGGGTGTTTCTGATTATGCTTAATAAAGGCTACTTCACCTGAAGACAGGTACAGAGATGTAAAACAGCTCAATGCAACATCTGGATGGGGCGCAGAGCACAAGAGCTAGTACATAGCTGTCAGCAGAAATTTTATATTTCTTCGTAATATGTGTGAAAAGACACATAATTCTTTACATTTGTATTTTCTCCTAAACAAATACGCAGTAGTGCTATTCCTAAATAAGAAGAAAAAATCAATGCCAGGCAGACTAGCAGTCATAAGCAGCCTTACAATAGCGAACCAGTATGTGTCCATGAAGGAAGAAAAAGGGATTAGATAAGAAAACAGGTTTCACATTCAAGCCTCTAGTGGATTCTTAAAAACAACGGAAGGAAAAAGTGATTTTATCCACTGTTGGGAGAGAAATGCTTTGCCCAATGTCCTTTAAACTTTCAATTAGAGCAACTCGAGAGTCACAAAAATACACATTTGTTTGCTCCTCTGTTTTATGTTAAAAGACATTTTTTAAAGATATTTATTACTAGAATGAGATGAAGGTTGGTCTGATGAAACACTGGCATTATGATGATCTTAGTACATATTAATGAACTTTTAAAATGCAAATCATTGACCCACTAGGTGGTCTCATGGTCTCATAAATAGCAATCTTCTGCATTCCAGCATCCAAATACCTAGTTAGGAGCTTTAGAGAATGCACATTATAGGTGATACAGACCATAACAAGTACTGTGGCAAGGGAAAGAAAGCCATTCCAGCCTATTGTGTCAATTAAAATGACGGGATTTTTATGTTATGAACCATATGTTCAAAGAACATTACATGTAAAATTACATACAATCCTTCTGACTATGAAGAACACAATAATCCTGCTACATTAGTGTATGGCTTCTGGTAAAATTTGATACTGGTGTTTTTTCCACTTAGCTTGTGTCAAATAATAATTTGGATTGCAGCCATTCCTTACTCTGCACTGTGATCCCACCAGAAGTCAAGAGTAAGATTAGGGCGATTAGACGGGAAAGTGAAGCACCAGTGAGATCTTTCAGAAGGGATGGTGGTGACAGTGTTACCACTCCCTTTTAGCCAGTGAAAAAACCATTACATTGGTGGTTCAGAGGAGATGCAGTTTAATGACAGGAAAGGGGCTCAGCTATGCTGTTGAGACACACACATCCCGAGCCTCTTTCCCCCGCTCCTAAATTTTGCAATCTAAACAGACACACAACCAAAGTCTTCAGGTCCTAGGGTAATGGGATTCACACCTAGCACAGAACGCCTTTAAGTGGTACTGCATTAACAGCACATACCATCTTTTATGTGCCTCGAAACCAGAACAAAAAGCATAGACCGAAAAATCATAAGCAACAGTTCATAAGTGCAGTGGCAAACTAAAACATGCAGCGTCCCAGCTGCTGGTGACACACATACACCCTGGTATTGCTGCCTCTCTGATCCCAAGGCTTGGTGGCCCTTGGGGATCCCACCCCATCACCAAGGACTGAAGCAGGTGCCTGACTTTGCAACTAAGTGGGTCTGCTCAGTCAGGTCGGTGGTGTGGCTGCCACTGCAGGAGCAACACACAGTTTTAAGGAAACATTTAAACACAATTAATATTAAACTACAGAAAACGTTTACCAGTTTGTAAAATTATTAATTCTAGTTTTTACTGATCTATTTACCAGATTAAGACAATATATCAAAACTAATGTCTTCCCTCTCTAATTATTATTAATAAAGATTGCTTATTTCACCTTAACAAGAACTCATTTTCTCTCTTCAAATTAATAACAGTCCGAAGTAACTCAGGCACCACAGAGCCTGATTCCAGGCTCAGTTAATCTGGAGTATCTCCAGAGCTTCCATGTGGTGAGATTTACAACTCTGTATATGGGAGCAGGATCCGTTCCTCCACCTGTAGTTGGAAATTTTTCTGGTCTAAACCCCAAATCAAACTCTCCCACAGTACTGAGCAAATAAAATCCATCAGCAGCGCTATCTTAGCTTATGCTTCTGAAGCCAGTGGAGCTACATATGCTGATTTTCACCATATGAGCATCTGGTTTGGCCATAATCATTAGAAAAATCATTCCACACACTTAAGCAGATGAAGAAATACGCAGAAAGAGCAGAAGAAATGTTGCTGAAACAAAACAAGGCTACCTTGGGCACCCTGGCTACATTTCCGTGGTTCTCAGGATGTTCGTCCAGGAGGCTTGTGCGTACGTCCTGGACCACCCTTCCCTTGCCCCAGGGCTGGCCAGGAAACGCCACAGCCCTGGACAGGGGCTTGCACAGCACACCCTTTCACACAGGAGACACCTGTGAGAGCACAGCAAGGAGCAGTCACAAGCCTTAAGGAAGCTGACATCTGCACCCCTGCCTGAAACCACAGGTTTTACAGGCAGAGGAGAGGGGATACTGAAGGCTCCCTGCCTGCACCCTTCCTTTACTCCTGCCACCAGCAGCTGGGGCACAGGATGCCCAGTGAATCTGGCACTGCTGCCCTGGACCCAGAAGAATCCTGCCTCCCACCAGTCCTTTTGCAACTGTTTGCCTCAGTCTCATGCAGTTGCTTGGCTTCTGTGCCTTTCAGTGGAAGAAAGCCTAAGATGAACTGCAAAGGAGCGAGTGCTTGCTGTTTTGTTTGGGTTGGTTTTTTCCTTTCCAAAGCCCTGACTATTGTTTTATAAATGCCCTTCTGACACATATTTGTGCTTGAGGAGGTTAAGGAACTTTTGCCTCTCAAAAATGATGTCCACAGTTTATCCCCCACCTCTGTACAGCGAAAGCAGCTGCAATAAAATACCCTTATGTTACCCATCATTTAGCACAGCCCTGACCTGACAAGTGCCATCCTCTCTAGGGAAGAGAGGTAATTTAGACTCCCTGTCCGGCTCTTCTGTCCAACTCTATAGTACTGGATGTTGCTTAATTATATGTAGGCTGTGCTTTGCTTTATGCCTTTTTCCAAATTAAATCTCCTTTTGTTATTTTAGCACAGCTTTTATACTCCTGCTTTAGCTTCCTAAAGCTGCATCCGTACAGCATCTTCACCCAAGCATCATAAAAATTGCTAAGTAACTTATGTAGGTCTTCTCACTTAAGGTCATTTCAATTATGGCAACATCAACAGATGTATATGTTCATTAATAAAAGTGTGATGTGTGTTTGTGTCCCTCTGAAAGTTCAGTGAGAAAATTATAGATTACATTGAGACACTGCAGGAATTGCTACTCTCTAAGTCAAATGCTCTATTATTAAAAATGTCATCCCATATGAATTTCATAAATAGCAAAGCCAAGAACAGAGTAACCATTTTAAAAAGTCTAGAGGGGATTCCATAACAACATTTAAATGCATTACTACTCAAACAATTTGATTGGATTATAAAATATTTAAAACTGCAGCTGTATTTGTGGTGTTTAATGTTGACTATTTTGATTTCTGGAACATCTTACCTAAGTAGAACAAGTACAAAACTAGTTATATAATTAGTATTTAAATATATAAGAAAATCTATAACCTATGGAAATACATAGTTTCTAAAGTACTGTACATAGCTGGCTTATTCTACGTACACAAATAAAAGAAAACTGTAAAAGAACACTAGGCATTAGAATTCATTTAAGACTTGCCCCTGGAATAAAGCAGGACCTTATTTTGCCAAAGGTATCCTAATGGCTAAAAATAAATACCACAAGAGATGCAGGACAGTGTGTGCTAAATAGATATTATTGGCCAGATTCTCAGGTGGTGTAAACTGGCATTGATCCATTACAGTTAATGGTTACACTGACAAGTTTTGGCTTTATTTTCATTCTGTGTCCTCTAAAATTTTTTTCCCAGGATCTCTCTTACATATGTATTAGGTATGTTTGGCTTTATAATTAAATCTGCATTGACTTTTTAAGCAGAAAGGACAATTTAAAAACCTATTTTTCAGACTAGCTATGTATTAATCCACAAATATATACTGATGCCCATATGTTATAGATATCCTTTCATATGCTAACCGTACCTCTTCTGCCAAACTCTGTCATCTCCACTGCTTTACCTGGAGAAGTGTCAAGACATAATTCATCCAACCAACTGAAGTTATCGGTCACTGCATTTCCACAAAAAGCAACCTTGTTTCAGAAGCACAGTGACTATCAGAGGTGCCTTTTGCAATGGCTGACATTTTGGCTGAAACTTCATGGATTAGACTGGGGCTGAAAGGGTAAAGCTTTGCAGCTTTAGCTGTAGGATCCATTCTGTAGGCAAGTGGTATAACGTATCCACATCCTTTATGCACGTTCAGAAAACAGTGTGGGTTACCTTTTTTGTGCCACAACTGTCCCAGGAGTGCTCCAAATTCAAAATTGTCACTGGGACCTTGTCACTGGTGTCTGCTTGTCTCCTGCAGGCAGTCTGACCAGCTAATGAACTCAGGCAGCATACAACTCCTGCCTGTCCTTGCAGCAGGGGACAACGGACAAGGTCTTCTCTGCTTGACATTGCTCCTGCAAAGGCAGACAGAATAGCTGGAGGTGCAAGCATGCCCACGATGCATTTAAGCGTCTGCTACAGGGGATTTCAAAGCTGTGGGTGCACCTGAAGGATTACCCAAGCAGGGTCACCCCGAAACACACTTCTACCGGCATACAGTTTAAACAGGAGCCTATTTTTGGCCATAAAAGCACGGGTATGATATTCCACTTCAACTTGAAGAGACAAAAGGACATTTTTCCACACTTTCCTTTATATGACTCATTTCTCAAGACATTTTGTTTTAGGCTATCTGATCTGCACCTATGCAAAATGCCCTTTTGAAACTTCTCTAATCCAGCCCACCATTTAGGCTTGGCATAAAAGCATCATCCACATCTCATCAAGACAAATGACCTTGCAGATCCTGTTTTCCTGAGGGAGAGTCACCTGTATTTATTTCTATTAAACAGAAATTAACTTGGACCTCCATATGCAACCTCATTTAGCATAGTTAATTCCAGATTCCAGCGTTATCATTAAAACAAAAAGCACATCTTACACATTGAGATCAGTGGGAATTAAGACTTCAGTAACGCGCACAAGGCTATAACAAAGATAATCAAACAGCGTAAGGATAATCCACTAATTGTTGAAGCGAGGCGGAACATCTCCATGGCTTGTCTCGACAGCTAGCCCTGGGCTGAGTCGTGTTTGGAGATCAGGAAGTTTTTATCATTTTAAAGTATGTCAAGCCTGTGCACTTCAGGGCACAGCAGGAAGCAGAGGGAGGATTTTGCCTGCCCTGAGGTAGGCAGTTCTAGTCAAGAAAATGAACATCACCCAGTTCCAGTTGAGCAAGTGAATGCTCCTGGTTCCAGTTGAGGGCACATACGTCCACCAGGCCTTCAAAACCAGGCCACTGCCTAACTGGTACACAGTCTGCTTCAGATGGTCTCTGAAAAATCATCTAGTCTTTAAAAGGAACACAAACCTGAAGTTTCTGTAATTTCCTGTGTTTCTATACAACAAAGAGGCCAAAGGCTGGTGAAGCAGATTAGGATCATGCTCTCAGTATAT
The DNA here is from genome assembly GCF_013368605.1 of Nyctibius grandis. Lineage (NCBI taxonomy): Eukaryota > Metazoa > Chordata > Aves > Nyctibiiformes > Nyctibiidae > Nyctibius > Nyctibius grandis. The sequence goes on from NC_090658.1 coordinate 2,653,930, forward strand.
CTTTAGAATTATTTTGTTCTCAGCCTGAAAGCAGAATTTGACATTCAGTAACCTTTGTAAGTCCAAAGAAATGCTACTGACTTCACTGCAACTACTATAAATTTACACTCAATATAAGTGAGAGTGGAGCTGTGCCACAGTTTGGTCATTACTCTATGAATTCAGATGATATAGAACAAGCCCAGCAATTATTTGTGGTGTTTTTATTTTAAATGCCTAGCTTCTTGGCGCAGTGTAATTTTCATGAGTGGTCCCTGCCCTTGATCATTTCAAATGGTGTTTGAAGCATTTGGATCTTAACAATCTCACTGGCTTCTAAGAATAGTGCCTTTCCTATGACTGGGTCTGAAGTTAGAGCTGTGCCATTTAAGAGAGAGGTTCAGAAAAAGGTGCAACGGAAATTTGTGCATGAACCTACGTACACAGGAGAGAGACGAAAACATCACAAAACTAAGGAAAATGTAATGCCAACAGAGCTCTTAACTTTTGGCTGCCTTTACTCCTCTCATTCTACCTATGTGTGGTCTTCTTGAAAAAATAACTAGGTATATAGAAAATATATGATCAAACATTTATATTCAGGTGTAGCATGAAGGAGCCTGCAATACCCTTCCCCCTTACTACAACTTGTTAGAATGATCATGCTGGCAAGAAATTTGCCAGCTTGTGGTTGTAAGGGTGAGCAGCTCACATCTTGAAGTGCCCTACTGCACTCATGTAATATCTTGGATATAACAGGCAGACATCTTATATCATTATGTACTTTAAGGTGTATTATAATTTGCAGATGATCTTATAGGTCCAAATAGTCCAAAGACTATTTGAGAGGCAAAGTGCCTCTGAAAGGGACCAAATGTGAACAGACACCCAGCTTCATTCTTCACCAGTCCACCAGTGTTTAGGATTCAAGCTTTACAGTGAAGGGGCTCTATTTTACCTCAGGGAAGTTATTCTTGATTTACACCAGATGAGAATTAGTCCTCACAACTGGAGAAATCTATTCTACCAGGATGGTGATGGAGGCATTGGTCCTAAACAAATAAAATGACCTTCTCCTTCAATTGCTTTGGGCTTCACTAATTAAAATAATTTTGCTAATGAAAGCTGCAAAAATATTCACACAATGCAGTCAGTCTGACCTTCTGCTGATGTTTCTGATGATGGCGAATACTTTACTCACCAGAAAATGTGCAAGCTGTAGAGCCTCCTCTACAATGTAAGAAACCAGAAAACCTGAAAATAATAGTTCATTAGAGTAACTTGGGTACCAGTGGCATGCACAGAGTTCTGTGCATATATGCATGGGAACTTAAAGGTGCTAACACATCTTCTGATCTCACGGCTTCATTATTTCCTACCAACCTATTGACTAAATCCATTGGTATGATTTACAAACCACACCTGTAGATCCTCTGCAAATAGAGGTTATTCTTATTGAAATAGTGTTCCTAGGGACAAAATTACTGACTCAAACAGGCAATCAAAACTTAGGCAGAATTTATTTTGAAATCAGAGTATTGAATGAAGACTGTAAGAGCTGAGCCAAATAATTTGAGAGATACATTAATATAAGCATCTGTAAAGTGTGGCTTAATGCCAGAAAAAGAGCAGAAGATTTTGCCAGTTACATGATTAGCTTGTGCACTGGTGAAATGTAGGAGTTTTCACACATTGTTAAGAGTTATGATTGTTAAGATTTTTTATCAGCACTAGCACAGATTGCAATGATGTTCTAACAAAAGGAGAAATTTTGTTTGGGTGGACTTGGATATATAAGTGTCCTGATAGTGAGCAAGAGAAGCGTACTGAACATGACTAAATTCTCGTATTGTTCATTTCAATATCTATTTTCTACAGGTATTTCATTCCAAGTCCTAAAAAATACTGCCATACTAAAGAAATTGCATTAAATAACCAGCTTCTAACACACAGTTCCCATCTTGACTTTTTCAGTGTTTTGACACACTGACATACCATTGTTAATTGTGGTACAGTCTGAGGTCCACAGCTTATCCTTAGAGGTCTCCCAAGACAAATCCAACCAAATGCTGGTTTAGCTGTGCACATGGTGGTTGTTCCAAGAAGTAAAAATAAGGAAGCAGACAACGAAGTTAAGGAAAGGATCATAGTAGGGATCAGAACTGACTACAAAATATCCTATCATCTCCCTACTGCTTTGCTGACATCTCACATTCATCTATACCTCCCAAACCTTTAGGTAGATTTAGCTGTATGTTTATCGTTACCAAGAATGAAAAAATGTGTGCTAAATATCCTGTTCCATTTCAAAAATTTCAACCTCTTTTGTGCAGATTCAGCCATCACAACATCATATTTTAAGAAACTTCTTCCAGGAAAAGTTGAGATTCCCCTCAAACATCACATCACTTACCTTGCAATCACAAGCAAGGATCACAGCCTTAAAAACAGCCAGGATTTATTAAAGAATGCATATAATTTTTCCTTTCCATTTCATCAAAGTGAAGAAAAACAATTAAAAAACCATATTTATGTATGAGTGGCCAGACCACAGGGCTGGCATGCTTAGTATCTAGTAATCTGTTATTGACAAAGTTTATTATTGATTGCTGCATGAAGACGAGCAAACATCTACCATAATGAGCATGCGTAGCTGCTCCCTAGCTCACGTTAGGTAATGTCTGGCACAGGGTCTGAAGCAGCATGGTTTATGTGCCTACAAAAATTTTTCCTCCTGTCTTTAAATACTTGCCATTAGAAATCTGGATAGTCTTGTTATATTTATATAAATGTCACTCCTTAGGCTTCACTGATATCTTCTGGCAATTAATTATTTATCCTAAGAGCACACTGTATACTCATTTTTAATGTACAACCTTTCAATTTCATTGTAAGTTCTTTTTTCTCAAATTATAAACACTGCATGGTTGAAAATCAGAAGGGAGGAATCCCAGAAACCCAAGTTCTAATAGATGCAATATTAACTAGACATCCCTGAACAAGCATGTGGTTCCATACAATAGTGTGTATATTTTATCTTTATTTACTATTCGTCCAGCTGCAGCATGCAGAGAACCACACAACTGTAAATCAGGGCTGTGTTATTCTGGGTACTCTGTAAAGAGACTGTCACCTCCCTAAAGGCCTTATGTATAGTAACGGACAACATAAAGTACAGGTTTTCAGAGTGCTCAGGTCTACTGTCATTTACAGTTCCCAACTTGGAACGGCCTTATACTCTCATTGCTGTGTAAATTCATATTTTGAGTCACATCTCTCACTGCAGATGCAGAACTGGCTTGATCCAGTGAGGCAACAGGGCAGCGGTCATTTGGCTAATTTCCCTGTAAATTGGTGTACAAGGAAGCCTGATGCAGAGCAATGCAGGATGAGCTACCACCAAGGCTCCTTTGGTCCTTCCCCCTTCCACAGGAGCCCACTGAAAGCACAAAGGCTGCTCCACCCGCCAAGCTGAAACTGCCACGGCAAAACAGCGGTATTGCCTTTTGCAGCATCCCCCATTCTCCACAGGCAGGGCTCTCACCCACTCACAATTAGGCATGAGGAGAAGAAAGGGGGTTGTGTTTGTGATACCTTTTCATGTTTCATACAGCAAAGCAGGTGAATCGCTACCTACCTCAAACCATCTCTGCATAACTCTGCAGTTTTCTGGCTTTCTGGCATTTACAAAGGATTGTGCAAGGCTACATCCTCCCTAAGCAAAGCCTTAATCTGTTTTCAGTCAGTTACTTTTTTTCTGGCAGCAGATATAAGGCCACACAGTCAAATAATGAACTTGTCTTTCATTTGGATATAGTTTATTAATGACAAAAACGCTAATCCATTAATCAATTTAAAACAAGTTGGTAAATGAAAAAAATTTTCAGGCTCCTTTAGTAACAGGATCACATGCATCTTAAAAGGCAGCCATTATCTCCATGGGTTTCTCAGCTGAAGTTAAAAATCTAAAAATGATTTTCATTCATTTCTCATTAATATGCAAAAATATTCAAATTAGATAGTAATTAACCATCTACTCAGTAGAAAACCTTTTCATGATAATTTATGATAAACTCAGTAGCAGCTTTGATTGAGATTGATTTTTGGTGTTGAGAAGCTATCATGAATACAAAAAAGCACCTGAAAAAATATTTTTAAACACCTAACTTACTGCTCAGCTAATTATATGGTAACCATGCTCACAGATTATTTCAAAGGGAGGCCTATAAGCAAGATACTAACGCTGAATGAAACAGGCAAAACATCCTTTTGAGTTTGTCCTACATTTCATCTTAAAGCTCAGCTTTCTTCACATCTCCCAGCCTAATTCATTTAGAATGTTAAACGTTTAGCGCTGTTTAATTCACCAAACGGGTACATTGGAACTAGGGCTTTGCTTGATAAGGCTACAGGATTGCTTTCAAGATAAAACTGTTCTGAAAAATCAAAATGCATTCAAGACAAACTGTTGTTTTACAATGCACTGTTCCTGGGAATATCGCTACAATTTGTAAACAGACTCCAGATCTATTTTTGCAGATGGCGGAGGGAGCTCAGCGGGGTACAGGGTTAATATCATGGGCATGTCGCACTATGGAGAATACGGTTTTGTTCTTCATAGCAGAGATGAGCTTCAGGATGGGGGGACATAGTAGCTCTAAACACTGGGGACTGCTGTTCAAAAATGCTACTCTCTTGAGGTGGGAAAACCAGAGGGAAAGAAGCATTGACCTTGTGCTGCTGAAGCAACAATAAGAGGAGAAAAAACCCTATTCAATACCTATTGCTACTAGTGGGAATTGCTGTGAGCACCCATGCCAAGGAGGCAGGACTATGGAGGAAAGAAAAACCTGATATTCTTCAAGGTTTTTCCTCTGAACTTGATCACAGAACTAATGCAACCAACAACTGACACTTTCGTAATAAATAAGGTATATAATGCACATTCTGGGGATTTTGTGTTATTTAAATAATTACCAACAGTAACAAAAGAAATGGGAACCTTGAAGCCAAACCTCTTGAACTGTGTCTTCTGGGGGGAAGGAGAGAAGAGGAGAGGAAGGGAGCAGGTTTCAGTTATGAGCCCTGTCCCTAAGGTTTAGCTCCAGCTCAGATCCAGAGCCGAAAGGCCTGTTCCCCAGCGTGAAATCAAGGCTATGCATAAGCTGCACCTCACCACAGGTAAATCTTTTTCAGTCCTTAAACCAAGAGTCAGAATTGGGGAACCACCTAGACATCTAATAAACACGTAACTAGCAGCAAAAGGATAGAGTATGATCGCTTTGAACAAATCTCCACTCCTATAAGTACATTGGCACCTGCGTTCACATACATTAGCTCTTGGCTGAGTTTTATTTACTGCCCCACTGCAACTTGCAAAATCCTTTTCCTCATCAGCGTGCTATATAAATGTCCTGGTTAGTAAATAATCCCTAACTGTACTTCTTGGCTCTGTGTTATTTTTTACATTGAAACGTATTTGCCATCTATTGACCTAGTACCTACACAAGCCAAAGCCTGTTGAATCTGATGGCATTGTTCCTCATTATTTACCCTGCCTCCAACTGCTTCCAGACAGTACCGCATTACAATGACTCTATTAATTCCTCCCTAGAAGGCCCAGAGGGTGGCAATTCCCCAAGAGCCCTCCTTTCTGCAAGCATAGAAGGGACCACATTCATGCTGACCACATTCATTCACAATCATGACATGAGAATGTTTTCAAAGGGCAATAAAAAAAAACACTGTCAAGAAGTTACTGATGATATCCAAGTTAGTATTCCTTCTTCCAGGGACACAGTGAGAATCCTCTCAGACATGGTACAATGCTTGCAGGATATCGAAGCTGAAATTCCTGCTCAGGTGACATGTCAGACATGGGCCTCAAAAAGAAAGGCCATTTTGGGGAAGAAAACATCATCTTTCAGCTGACACGTATTTAACTACTGGATCAAAGAGAGGGGAGTCACACAGGGAAAGATGATAGAGAAGGATTTCAGAGGGACTGATGCAAATTAGCTTTTTCCTGAGACAACAGCAACTTAAAGAAACAAGAAATTTGTTCTGAACTTTCACATCCGTTGCTTTTCAATGATCTATTTTTCCTATTTTTTAAGATTCAAATAAATTGAAGGTAGCCATGTCTTTGACAAAAGCAGAAATAATAACAATCCTGTAGTACTTATAAACCTTTTCTTTTATTCCTTCCATTGGAATAGATCAGGGGAGTTCATAAGTGGGAACTTCTCAAGCAGTGAAGTACTACTTTACTTATTTTACCAATGGGGAAATTGCAGCAAAGGGGAGGTTTGGTTATGTGTCCAATAGGTCACATAGTGGTTTTTTTCAGAAGCAGAAACAGTTACTTAACATTAACCTGGAGCCCCAAGCATTAGTCACTAGATTTTCTTTGTGGATTGGGGAGAATAGATGCCAGTGAGAAGTTTGGCTAAGTGAGTCTAGAATTAAACAACCTCTGATAAGCGTGTGCTGTTCAGGCAGCTGGTAGGTTACGGTGAACCGCAAGAGCAAATAACATCACGCTTTAATGTAGCGCACTTTTTAATCCGCCAGACAAAAGCTTAACAATATCCAATGGCTGGCGGTTGACTCCTGAAGAAATCCAACTGGAAATCAAGTGGCATCTCTCTGACCACTTTGCACCACTTGAATGAGAACAAAGCAGCTGGAAAGCTACCTAAGCCAGCAAGTTAAAGCCATCACAGCTCTTTTGTTGCAAAAAGAATCCAGCTCAGAAAGGTTTTGCCTCCTCAGGAGTGCTGGAGCAACCCTTTTCAACAAAATGCTACACAGATTCTGGTGCTAAGTTTGCAACTTCAAAGAGGATTCAAAATGAGGTGGGATAAGGTATGGCCCAGCTGTAAAATTGGACAGCAGGGAGACCACAGTAGCTATACTGGGCAAAACGCCCCTGGTGTCAGCCTATTTACCCATCTTCAGTGTGGTGAAACTGTAGCTTTGCCCTTGTGTTTTTCAGTTTAATTTCTTTTTGCTGCTTGTGGAAATGTGAAACAGTTAACAGCCTTGTTTCAATAATATATAATTCTGAGGGAGGAAAAATTGGGGACCTAAGGAACCTGGCTTTTTTTCCCTCCCTTATTATAAAGTCATTTTTCAAATCACCTTTCTGACACATTTGTCCATATTGATTAGCTGCTTTTAGAATGACATTGTCTGACCTGTCTGAATCCATCAATTGCTCTCCTGCTGATGCTTAATTCCCAGGCTACTTTAGCTTCTAATGGTATGGTATGAATATTATTCATAAAGCCTTTTTGCTGAAAAGATCAATAATCTTGTACATCTTAAGTTTGCATTCTGGGTGTTGTTCAAGTAGCCCTTTAACTGGCCACAGACTCTTCTATTTTCCTTTTATCACTGTATACTGTAAATGTTTCATTAGTAGCATTTAGAGAGTACATACTTGATACTATATCCCCAGGAGTTTCAAGTGAGTTATTAGGAACTTGTTCAGCATTAGGATTAATGCATATTCCCAGTAGTTTTCATTGCATTTCCATTCCGTGTGCCACAAACTCTACTGTTAAATATGTTTTGTCCACTTAGAAACTGTTTGGTAGGGAAGGCATGCCTTAATTGTTCCCAAGACATTGGGTAATGCTCTACTGATGGGCCTAAGGTTGAACTAATAGGCAAGTAAGATGCAGTTTAGCTTCAGCAGGTTTTAAAGTACTAATGAGGCACAATATACTGAAGTTAAGAACTTGTCAAGATGGGCAGTTCATATAAAAAGTCGAAGCCACCTTCACATTTTTTTTTCCTTTAAAAAAATACAAGCAATGCTGAGAGGATATGCTCAAGTTAAACATTTTCTAAATCAATGGACAGATATTTGCCTTGCAAAACCTGAAGAATTCAAACATCACCTGCATTTTACTACAAGTATGTTATTAAAAGAATTTTTAGGACAGACTTTCAAAACTAGATCCCCGAGTCGAGCAAAGCACAAAATGTATTTGCCTGAACACTAGCAGGTCAATATGCTTGTAAAATGTAGAGTTTTCAGTTTGCAGAATGGGTGAGTTGAATACCCTGTATTCCAAGCTGCTGTTTATGCAACTGCTTGTCTATATTTAGCAGCCTTTGCAAGCTAGGACATTTTAGAGCCTTAAAAATATAAATACTGACTAGTCACCATTTTAACTTTACAACATTTTCCTGGAAGCCCTCTCAGAACAAAAATGCAAGATTCTAGGTAGTTTAGTAACTACAGGATTGATTGGGACTTCATTGGATTTTAACTACTGCATGCCAGGCTGTTGTGTTCAGTGACATAAAGTATTTCATTTTCATTTTATGACATAAAAGTCTAAGTGTCCTGCGAGTGAGATGTATCAATCAAATCCGGGGTTCAAATGGAATATTATCCTGATGCTGGTATGAGAGTAAAAATGATGCTTTAGTTCACAGTCAATCGGTACCGAATGTATTCGCAGTCAATAAGATTTCTGCATATACTTTTGCAGAGCCATTACTTCAGGGTTCATAAAGTGGAACACAGCACTTCTGACAATGCTGTAGGAATTTTTTTTTTTTAGAACATAAAAATGTTGCTTACATTGAAAAGGAAAAAAATCAAACCAGTTTTTACAGAGATTGTTTTAAGATGGGCATTTCAAACAATTAAAGCCCAAGTGTTTTGTGGATAGTGATATTTCACAGATATTTGAAGAATGGTTACAATCTGCCCAAATCCATTTTTTATCAAGACCACTGGAGAGCTGCAACAGTGGGTAGGGACACTGTAGGCTATGCAACAGGATTGTGGTTGTTTGGTTAGGTGTTGGGTTTGTGGGTTTTTTGTTTTGTTTTGTTTTTATGTGACCACCTCTCTGGCCATGGAGTACGTGATTATTGTGGATAAGTGGAATGAAATCTCTGCACTTGAAAAATCTCATTTTGGCTTATTTTACGCTAACACCTTAAGCGGGTTTTTTCCTTACACAGCTAACTTAGCTCACCACACATGCTTAGCATATGGACTTCTTTACAAATCTAATACAAGCCTGTACCAACTAGGTATCCCAAGTACCACTTCCAGTGGCTCAGTTGAACTGTGGAGCACAGGTAGTTTTCTTCCATGAGAGCTATTCAGCACCATGTTAAATTTCCTCAGCCAGGCACTCTGTTGATATATTCAAAAAGAAAGTTGCTGCTGTAACTATAGAAAAACAGAAGTTTGGGTTGGGGTAGGGTTTTTTTTGTCTTTCTTGTAGTAAAAGAATAAAAAGATGACTGAACCACTCAAATGTTAGAAAGAGAAAGTAAAAGAAAAAAAAAAGAGCCCAAAAGATGAAGTGCTAAGCCTCCAGGCTAGACTGCATGCTGAGTTCCACTGACTCTGCATGGGAATGAGCACGTACCAAAAAGCCTGGATCAGTCAACCAACCAAATTTTACTTTTTGCACCTCTCAGAATCCTTCAATTCCATGCTGTAGCCCCAGTAAGTGCTCTATTTCCTAGGAATGCGGGATCTGCTTGTGTCTGTGACTCTCCCGATACAGGAGAAAAGGAGTCAGCCTAGCAGTCTGTGTTCCTGAATAAAAACAGTCTGCTTTACTCACTGTACTGAAGCACAACAGGGGACAAGTAGCCTTTTGCATCTGGAAGCCACAGAAAGCATTTCTGCACATGCTTTTGATGCTTCTCCTGGCACACTGCCACTCTTCTCCCTCCCTGCACATAGCTAGGCCATGTACGAGTGGCTAAGTTTTCCTGAACCAGACACCTGAGACTGCTCTGAGGAAAGGCATCAGGGGATAAAACCTAATAAGTGAAAATTTACAAAATTTTGGTGGCATGGATTACTTCTTATTTTTCCTTAGCAAGTTACCATCCTCTAAGAGAGACCTGAATGAGAAACCTAAAGACACAAATGAACTTTCAGGGTTGGACGCTGAATATTACTCCCCAGATTTCACTCGTCTCTTACATGTACCACCAACACATCAAACATTTCTCTCCCACACACAGATATACTTTGTTATTTCGCTTTTGCTGACCCTTCACAAGATGACCTCCTTTGCAGCTTCTCATACTAGGTAGTTTGAAAGTGCTGCTGTACTGTGCTTAACCCTGACCCAAAGGACAAAAATCACTATGCTGCAAGGAATAATGCAGCATTTGTGCTGGTTAACACTTACTCCTTACTGCTAACCTTGTGTTTTCTGCCCACCACATCATGAGTTTTTGTGGTCTCAGTATGAAGTAGCAAGGAAGAAAGGGAGAAATCCAAATAAAAGGAATTGTTCCGAAGGCTTGCTGCAATATAGTTTACGATGCTTCGTTAGCAAATGACTAAGGCTTCATTTATTATTATTGTAGAGATTTTAATTGTAATATCCTTTTTCTTCTAAGCAAGGTAGATAATATTGTCAATGTTGCCAAGTAATTACACCAGCAAAGCAAATGTACGGCAATGTGTCCCTACAATTCCTCTTCTTGCTGCCCAGCATGCAGCTCAGCAAACAAGGATACAGGCCACTGGCAGTAGAAGAAATAGTTTTATTTATTAATTGCAAATCTCCAGGTTACAGAAATGCCACTCAGACTTACTATGCTTCCCATATAAATAATTGATCATTTTATAGCTCAGCACAGTTACTACGAGAGCATGTAACGCGCAAAGAATCAGGCATTTATTGATACTTAGTGCAGTATGTAGGTAATCCAGCAGAGGCCACACAAAATTTGTTCATGTGGCTCCTTCCTTCACTCACCATTAGATAAGACCATAGCCTGAATGTAGTTATAAGAACTGCTAGTTCAAACAAGAAACAACTACAGAGCATACCGCCTCGCCCTTTGCAGGATCATCTTGCTCTGTCCTTGCCAGTAGATTTCTCGGAAATCTCTGAAAGTCAGTGAGTGCTCCTTCAAACAGTAAGCACCTTGTCTCACCATCCTGAAGTTTAATCATGCACATTTATAAATCTTAGTCCTCCAGATTCTATGCAATGTCACTTGGTCAACCCAACACGTGAATTTCCAACACAGGCCACGCTTTTCATCTTCACTAACGTATCTAGGAGTCAGAGAACCTGGCAGAAGCACAACTAGAGGAGACACTGCAACAATCCTTCCTGCTATGAATGGCTCTGCTGCCATGAATATTCCTGACACAGCCTTAACTTGATTAAGTTTAATGTAAGAATAACGTTCCTCAGCACGACACTCTCCCAGATCTCTAAGATGTTCCATCTCAACCAGGAAGATGGCTGTCAAATGCACCAACAATCCTCGTTGCATACCTATGAAGTATGGATGCGTGCACTCGAATGCAAGGAAAAAGAATGACCACATGCTGACCCACACATGCTAAAGAGACCTTCAGAGACTACAAGCACCATCAGTGAAATAGCTGTCTTCCCTGACAACAGCAAAGTTTACTGTAGCGGCTCCTGTTGTGGATTTCTCTCCTAATGTCCCTTTCATGTCCTATTGTATCACAACACATCCAGTCCAAGAGGTAAGACAAGTTCCCAAAGCTGATGAAAAGGAGCTGACAAAAGCACTTAAGCCAAACCTACATTTTCTCCCAAATTGATGCCTGTGATTTAGTGACACTTACAGTAACAATAAAAGCAAAATCTGGAAGCGAGTAAACAAAAGCCATTTCTTGCATATGCTCATGCTTTAAGGAGAGACTTGGAAACTCCAACTTCCACAAAGTCCTTCGCAGTACACGATCATGAAAGCCTTTTTTTCTTATGCATAAGGACTGACTCAGGATTTTTTTTCAGCTATGAATAAGTGCTCCCAATTTTCTAACATATATTACATGGTAATTTACTCTGGTTAAAAAATGGTAAGAATTTTTTACCATTTATTCTGGTTAAAAAAAAAAAAGTTATCTGCCCAGTGGAGCAACTTTTACTTTCCTCCGACACGTGAGAATTACCAACTTGATAGCATGGAAGTCTGCATCCCCTACAAGACACACCTGTATAGTAAATAAAACAGCAAGCTGTGTCTCCCCACTGCTGTGCTGCAGTGTTTCAAGGCTCCTTCGGAAGGACAACTGCAAAGAATTAGAATATAAATCCTTTCTAATGTCCATTCAATCCTTGGTCTATCTGCTATCACCACTAAGCAGAGTGACAATTAGTGTCAGTTGTAATGGTGGTTTCTGTACTACGAACATTCTTCAGCTGGGAATTGGACTAAAAGACCATCGTCTCATTTCACACTGGAAACCAAAACAGTCATCACACAGTAATAACTTTTGGTCACTGCTAACCTAGACCTCATCAAACCAGTGACCTTGAAATGAAAAGGTCTGTGTCCCACTCCCCTTCCTTCCATTTCTCAAGCAGAATGGCAATGCCAAGAGTTCTTAGGACTGGAAGGAATCCAAATGTATGTCATTGAACCCTAAGCCCTAAACTGGAAGCCAGTGAGAACTATTCTCTATCACTCTTCCAAGAGAAGATTAAAAAACTCAAACAACCCCCTCAAAAAATACCACCACCACCCCCTCACCCCAAGATTCCATTTTCAGCAACAAGCTATGAGCTGTGCAATACCTACAAAACCCATCATCACTGACCCCAGGACATCTCTCACCACCAGCTGAAAACCATCCAAAATTTTCCTATTGTAACCACCTTTGCTATAGTCTGATTTATATGCAGAACATTGCATATTTTGGACTCAGACCACTTAAATTATTGGGTCCTTATTTATTTGAATTATTAGTTCAGATTAATTGAAGAGGTTTGTTACCGAGCCAATGCTGCTCTGTTACCCCTTGAGCCAAGTAGTAAGACTGTTTGGAATAACGGATATTAAATTTTTGTTCACTGTCTTTTATTTCTACTTTAAAAAGTTACAAGTACTGCGTTAACTGGGTTATAATATACATGGTGATCTCTCTAATTTCCACTCTTCTTATGGGTTGTTTTTTTTTGTACAACCATTGCTGTCTTTTCACTTTCAGAAAATCAAGACCCAGAATTTAAAGTGAGATTTGTGCATATATATACACACATATACATGCTATAAAAATTACAGCACAAATATCTTCATATGCTGTCAGTTTTAAACAAATTAATCTAAAGCTCTGAAAATATTCCATATGTGAGCATTCTACTTTTAGCTCCATGATATTTAAAATTACTAAGGCTGGCTTTTGCATCGCACATGAGACTTTTCTGTTAAAAAAATAACAACTGTAAATCTGTTTTCTCCTGCCCAAGTAGTCCTTTATGAGACACATAAGGAAATGCAGTGTGGATTGTCATGAACGAAGCAATAAACATAAAATTAGAAACAAAAGAATCAGACAGAACAAAGCTTTTTTTTTTTTTTTTTTAAAAGATTCTAAATCACACACAAAACATTTGTTCTGCTCCAGCTCTTTGTGAACTAATTGGCTCTCCTGGAGGGACAGGTAATTGTACTTGACTACACAAGCTGTCCTGAAGCTCCCTTGGAAAGCTCCAGTAAGCTTCTAGTGTTAGCAGCCATCAAGGATTTCACAGGTCAGGCATCGGATCGATACAGCTAAAAGCAGCAGGGACTGTAATGTCGACAGCAGGTTTCAGAAAACGCTGCAAGTGCCAGTTTGTTCCCCTTCATGCAGAAGCTCAAGACAGCTTAATTAACCCTTGGAAAATACAATTTATCCAGAGGCTCTGTGGGTCTGTACTAGGCCTTATTGGTGAACTGATAGCAGAGATACTGTAGCTGGCAGCTCTGAATTCCCATTTCCCCCTTTAATGCCGTTTCAGTTAGGATGCAAACAAAACATGATTTTAGGCGGACGTGTTCACCTCGTCCTGAAGAGGATGCTACAAGAGGCCAAAAAGGCAGCTGATTTGCTTGTGGTTTCAGCAGGAGCCTGGCCCAGTAGGTGCATTGATCACTCACGTCTTGGGTTGTATGTGTGTGCATCCGAGTGTGTGCATGTGTGTGTGAGAGAGAAAAAGAGAGGGGGAAAGAGTCATGTCCCATAGGTCTAAACGCTTCTTTGCCCTCTTGTAAAGATGTTCCCTTGTTAGTTGTCTATTTTTACTGTCTTTTAATACCACATGGCCATGAAAAGTACAGACAAGGTAATTTTCCACATCCCAAAACACCTACATTTTAGAAGACAAAGAACTTGCCAGGGGTGACAGACCAGTAAGAAGTTAGCTTGTCCGATGTGATATTCAAATTTGTGTCTCCAATGTCAGGCCTACAGGCTGAAGGGTTTTTCTTTCCACAGCTCTTTTCAAGCTAAGGAAATCTTCTAAAGATACATGCATAGAGCAACTATGAAAGAAAAAAATATCCAAGTTACTGAGGCTTAGCAATTTTAACACATAAATAGGCCTATGAATTCAGTTTAAAAATTATTTAAAATATTAACTACTTATGCCTGCATTAGTTATGCTTTTAATTTGTATTATTTCAATTAAATCACGTAAATGCATCTTGTTCATTTTCATCTTGTTCATATTTACTTCCTTTAGTGAATGAAAACATACCACTTTTGTTCCAGAACAGTGAACTCTCAAGCAAGGCAGTTATCACTCTCGTTCCACTGGTTTGTTACTGTTACTGATGGTAAAAGACTGTGTGAATGAGTAGGATGAAGTAGATAAAAGTCAAATTAGAAAGAGATTTTTTTACGTGTGTGTGCACGTATCATCATATACACTCACATATATACATGAAGACTTGTGACAATTAACTCCGCAACTTCAAACACACATTTTCATCTTCAATAACCATTAAAGGCATAGAAAATTATGTTGAAATAAGAAAATGCTGAATAATAAGCAACTAGGAATCTAAAAAAGCAAAAATCAGGCCAGACTATATCTGTGATTCTTGTTTTAACACACTCAAAAACAGTGCACAAAAAGCACTTGCTAGAATTATTTAATACATCTGTGTCACAGTCCCCCTATTCAAGCAACTAGATATTAATTTTTCAGGATAGCTTGCAGAAGACAGTCTGCCAGAGGCAGTGAAAGATGCTGCGTGAAGGTCTGCAAGCAAAAGGTAATGATAGATACTTGACACATTTCAGCCTGGTATATTGCTACCTACTGGGGAGCCAGAAGGTTCTGAGGTAGGCCCACGCTTGTTTGACATTTGTATTAATGACAGGCAAGAAAAAAATAAAACAGCACTTGAATGACAAATGCAGAAGGGAGAAAGGGCTGGACTGCGCCCAACAGAGGTGTGCAAATACAGAAGACGTAGCAGATGAAGAGCTTGGACTTACGTAAAGGCTAGTTTCATGTGAGCAAAACCATCTTAAATACAAGGACACTGCACTCTCCATGAGGAGGGGGTTTTGCAGATGAATTGGCAACAACAACAACAAAACAAAAAAGACAGAAGTAGGCGATAGAAAAGAAGTTTTATGGTCGCTTACACCAACAGTAAGTCTGTCTCCAGAATTTCAGAAAACAACCAACTGTTAAAGTCTTCGCTTACAGTTTGGACTACAACCAGAACACGCTTGAAAAGACCACAGAATCCAGCCGGTTATCTACGATTTGTGAGATCAAGAAGGATAAAAAAAGCACTGCTAAACATGTTGTCCCAGTTCTTAGGAAAGCTTGAAGCTGGAGTGAAGAATGTGCAAGATATTAGACAGTGCTAAGAGCAAGATTTATGATTATTGCTAGAATATCAATTAAATAACTGAACATTTTTGACTCCAGAGTACATATGCCTGTCCATGGAAAGACGATGAGGCAGGCAAGAATGAAAAAAAGAGCTGAATTTTCTTTCTACCTCTGCCACAGATCCCCTAGCTGTTTCTGTTCCCCCCCCAATATTTACTACTTTAAGGACTTGACCTCTACTGGAACCACTTGATGCTACCATAACACACAGCAACACCTGACCAGCTGGTGTGCATGTGAGAACAATCACAAAATTTGTAGTTAATGCCACAATACGCTTTTGTGCTTAACAAATTAATTATTGCAACATGTCATGTTCCAGAGCTGTTGAGAGGCATGCTAGTGTCCATGCTGGTTAGACCGCTCGCTTTCATCTGCCACTGCTTGCAAATGACTTTAGAAAAAAAAAAAAACACATTGCAAGTATTTTCTTCAGGAAATACAAATAGTTTCTGAGAACACACAGTGAAGTGCATTTTAGCATTTCCAGAATATAGCAAGTAAAGATCCTTAAGGAGAACTCTGCTCCGACATATTCTAAGCAGTGTTATTCATTAGAATCTGTAAGAGCAAAATCTAAATCTGTCATAGCTCAAAAATTCTGTTTCAATAACATCAACAAAAAGCTTGCACATTCCCACAATACAGTTTAAAAACTAAATCCCCCTGTTAATTACCAGAGAGTGCAGGCTCTCCAAGGTTGAGTACCTATTTCTGTTTAAAGGTCGACACTTTAAGTGCTCTAAAATCCACATACTTGCTCAAATTGCCTTGAAATTTGGTGTGCCCCATGGGGATCCAACGTAAGGTTGGAGTCATAAGCTTAGGGTCACGCTTGCCTGTGCTTTTCAAGATATGGCCTGAAAAAAATAGCTTTTCCTAAGTGATAAAATTCTGATAAACTGTTTTGTTTATTTTTTTCCCCTATTCTTGCATATCCTTAGTGGATCAAACCACAGCTTTCCACAGTACTCCAAATGTTCCTAACATTCAACATTCAGCACCTTGAAGAGGTAAATGACTAAACTCCCGATCCTAAGAGACTCTAGAACACATCAGGATGCTGAAATCAGAAATGGCTTCCACTTTACTGACCAACTTTAAAATGAGCTGGGTGGTACAAGAGGATGTATGATATTAACTCACTGTACTTTATACCTAGTGGCAGTTTGCACTTGAATCTCAAAAGAAATTCTGAACACCAACTGAGTATATATTATTAGTAAAGCAAAAACCTTTGACAAAGACATTTTATTATTTTGAGTATATAAAGTTAAAATATTTTTGAAAAAGAAAGCAAGTTACACATGAATTCTTGCTTGGATGACAGAGGAACTAATGAACAGAAGAGATCAAGGAAGGAAGAGCATTTTAAGGGCAGGTGGGAGCCAGACAGGTAGGTCACAAGACCCCCAGAAGAACTTGAGGAGACCAAGGAGGAAGGGGTGAGCAATTCTCATGCTCTTTTTCTCCCCTCCTATTGCGTTTCAGGAGTTTCAGAGGTGCCTCCATATTTGTGTCAGGTCCTTGGGAAATGCTGTTCCTCTGGGAAGAGAGGATGGGAAACCAAAAGCATGTCCTGCCCACTTGCAAGGAATACAATTTTATATCTGTGAAATTCAAAATAAGATACCTGCCACCTCTTTGTAGGGGTAGGATGATGGAATGGGCCAGCCCTCATGGCTGACTTGGCCTTGGCACAGGGAACAAGGCCACGGAGGTGGGCTAATGAGAATTCATCAGGATAAAAAAACAAAACAAAACAAAAACAAAAAAAAAGGAAAAGGAATCTTATGACCTTATTTCTAAAGGGATATTGGCTTAATGAGGCAGGAGAAAGGGACTGGAAATGGTGACTAGGAAGCCTCTATGTTTTTAAGAAAATTACAGAAGTCAGACTCGCTCACTAGTTTTATACTACATATTTAAAATTCATTTAGCCATCCCATAATAAAAAAAAAGCCTAAACGTTGGGCAATGTGTCATATTTGTAATTTCTCTGTTAGTAGGCGGGACTTTTTGATTACATAAAGCATGTACTGGCTGATGGTTTTGTGAGGAAAATATGGCATGAGTTGATGACCACACGCTTAGTTATTTCCCTGCAACCATTTGTTGAGGGGCTCTCTCAGCCCAGGGCACGTGGTGTTGGCCTTATCAGGAGAAAGTTGAGCTTTAATGCTGTTCAGGCTCAAAAAGTCTTAAACTCATACATGTCCCTGTGTGTATAAAGATGCCTGCTTCATTCGTACTCCATGCAATCCGATCCATTTGTTTTTACTGAGAGCTTTGATATTGACAGTTTGTACAATCTTATATATGTGGAATGGGACATCTATGTATGTGCTACTGTTGTGTATTAATCAGCAAAATGTTCCAAATAGTAATTCTCTCAATAATGTGTTTTAAAACTTCCCCAAACTGTTATAGAAGTCAGGCTGAATTACCTCACAAGTTCCAGCTGAAGAGAGTACTTGAAGAGAAAATACCCCAATAGAAAATTTCCAAGAGGCAATTTGGCTAGCACCAAAAATGGATCATTTGAGGTTCTGCTTGTACAAAATTCAGTCTAAGAAACTCTTGACAGTGGTATCACTTATTGTAAGCATGACTTTTTCTGTCATCGTTTTAGAGAACAGACAGATTTTGAAAATCAGTATATAACCTTTTGGATTTGACCTAGTTAGATTTTTAATATTTCACTCATATATTTCCCCTGATGTACCACATAAAAATCATGCAAAATGCAAGCTTATCAATCCGTAAAGTCATTCCTTTTAAGTTTTGTCTTTAAGTTCAGTGACTTAACTCTTAACTTCTAACGTTTCATCGCTATCATCCACATAAGGCCAAACGATTTCACAAAGCCAAAAGGCATCAGGTAAATCTTCTAAAACTGCTCCACGAAGGAAGGCAGAAACTGCATCAACAAGAGGTAGGAAGAGCCTTTTGTAAGGCTGCAATACAGGAAAGGTTTTGTTAAATCTCCTGTAAGAGAGATCTTGCGCATCTGTTGCTGAAACACATACACCTCCTGGCACCATATCTAACAGTGTCAGATTCACAAAGGTGCAGGATTGGGGCTTCCTGGGGGTGCCCAGCCAGGACATGGAACCTTTTCATCCAAGATCTGAGCCTTGAGAAGCAAAAGAGGAAATGCAGTTACAGCATATTAAAGTCATCCAGAAAACCCCCAAGCTCTCGCCTCCCTTCAGAATGTGTCCAGTGTACTCTGAAACATGTATTGTCCCCTTCTGATCACATTATAAGGAAGTTGGTTCCTGTATTTTTAAAGAGCCCTCACTGTAGTTTGACATACATATGCCTGCTACAGCATTCAGGCATTTGAGTCTGTGCAGGTATGTACAGTTTGTTACACACAAGATGAACGCTTACAGAAGCCAGGGAAACAGCACTGCAGAAGCTTGTCTTGCAAACATGAGCACAAATCATGTCCCTGTAAGAGCAGACAGCTGAAACTGTAAATGTCCAGAGCATATTGCTGAGAGCGTGCTGGAGGTCAGAACTGTTGCTCCAGGTTGGTGCAAAGGGAGTGAGAAAGGGAAGCAGGTAGCAAAGACAGTCAATGCAAACCCAAGTGACAGACAGAAGTGCACCTGACACTCCTGGGTGAGCAGCATGCTGCCCGTCATGAAGTCTTACCTTCTCATAATTATACCTATTTAACACAGAGTTAAATTTATTATGTGAACCAGTAGCCGTGTTCTCTCCAAGCCCAAACAGATCATGATAGAATTAGATTGAGCGAGATGGCCCAACAACTGGTGAACAACTGGAACATTAGGTGTTGTCAGAAAAGATCACCAGAGCCATGAAAACTGACAGCCATCACTGTGCCCCAGAATGGGAAGATAAAGAGGACCGGTACAGAACTGGGACAGAATCAGGTCAGGAAGTCATCCTACTGTTCCTATTGCTGCCAGAAAGATAGAGAAGAAAACCTTGCTAGTTTTGAAAGGAACAACTGCCTTTTGCAGCAGTTTAAGACACCTGGCCTGAACACTGCAGGAGAACTAATCTGCTTTTCAAATGTACCCAACACATAACACTATCCAGCCACATTCCTGAAAAACGTAAAGGTTAGTGATTTTACAGATAGCAAATTTCCCATAAGAAATAAGGTAGTAGAAGAGGGATGGATGGATGCAGGGACTCAAAAAATTCACACCATTTAAATGCACAGGGTCAGTACGGTGAAATAGAAGATCTTTCCAATTATCCTAGCAACACTGCTCATAACAGTAAGATCTAAATTGTGAGAATGCAGAAGAGGCGTGGCTACTGTATAGCCACCCAGGTGATACTCCATGCATTTCTATCAGCATCAGTGTGACACATCAACATTACTTAAATATTTAAAATACTGAAGACTACTGTATCTCTTATTTTAACACAAACAAGTTCTCAACAGGCACCACTTCAGTACAATTGTCTGTCAGAAGGGCAAAGGAGGGACGAATAATGATAATGGTATGATCAATGGTTAGCCCATAATACAATGGGCAGAGAAGTCACAGATACTGACACATTACTGTACAGACACAACAGCTCACAAAGCCAGAAGTCTTTGCTAACTGTAGAAATCTGTTGCTCTAGTTAACTACCTACAGGTGAAGTTAGTCCCAGTTTTCTATTTAGACATGTTGTCACTCCATTCTCTGAGATTTTTTTTTTTAAGGGCCACCCCTCTGAAAGCAATCCTGGGAAACAAGCATATATAGGAAGTTTTTTGCCTTGCTAGAAAGAACATACGAACCATATGGTTAGAAAGGGCCAGGCTTCAGTTTCTTTGTCAGCATGAGGATTGCATGCACTACAGTATCAAATAAAGCTTCTGAAAACTGTGGGAGAAAATGGTTAGCGTAAGCTATTAACTCTAATTTTCTACATGTGCCAGGTGCAAGTATCCTGTGAAATAGCAGGACTCTCTCTGTGGTTACAGGGACTATAAAGCAACCCTCAACAACTGTTTAGGTAGGAACCTGTTTTAAATCCTGAAAGCCTGGAATCACTTTATTTAGTCACCTGTGGGGCAAAAGATGATTTAGAAATAGCTTCCTGGTGTGTCTGGAAATACATCTGTATTTCATCATATAATGGAACAAACATGGCGTAGTTCAAATGCAGGAATCTGTTATATAGATGATGTGTTCATTATAGGTACAAATTAGGAAGCTCCTTTGGGAAGATCAGCCTATTCTGAAGGCCACTGTCAGGTCAGATTTATTCCAAAGCAGCTTCTTTTTACACAACCTGGAGCTAACACACTTCTCTTATACACTCAGCTTTTGTTCAGCTGTGTTTTCATTTGTGTTTTGCTTTTTAATTTCAGAGAAGCCTCAAACTTAGGCATACTCATTGCTGACTTTACAACATTTAAAACCTTCATACCGCAGTGTCATACATGGCGAGAGCTGACATTTGCCACTGCGGCTGTCACTCCATTTCTGCTGCTGACGCGGGGCTCCTGAGCCCGAGCTGTGTGCACTGAGCCCTGTGGAGTAGAGCTGCAGGGGAAACAATTAGAGACTACACTTCACATTTCTGAGCAGAGAAGCAGCATAGCTGTCCCTCATCCTTCTCACCCCAGTTGGATCTCACATGGCAATAAAGCAGCATTATGACTGTACAGAAGAACTAACACTCAGCATGAGAAGGATCTGAAAAGTTTTTCTGTGAAGAAGTGAAAGAGAAAGAAGTGTGGAGTGGTCTAGAAAGGAAGAAGTGAGTGGTAAGGAGGGGCTTTCCCAAGAAGAGGGCAGTGCAATGGGAAGGGAAAGGCAAGGGAAAAAGCAAAGGGATTAATAGGAAGAACAAGGTGAAAATGCTAGCAGAAAGACAGACAAGGAAGGAAAGATCCTGCAGCTATATATTTATGTATATATACACTCATTTATTTCTGTCTTTCCTACTGATTTCCTGTGGGACTTAAGAAGCAGCATGACTTTTTCATGTGCATATGTAAAGTAAAGATAGAGACACTTCTACCCCACAAGAAGGTGGCAGCGGTTTCAGCTACTTGGAAGGAAATACTGCTGCTTATATAGGCTATATCTATACCAGAACAACTGCTAATGCTTTTTGTGTTAAAAGTGGGTAATGAAAGCAATCAATGCAAAAGCTTAAAGAGTTTAATGTTGCAAGTCAGGCTGAGGAAGAATACACAAAACCCTGTCTTTTATTCTCCAAGCAGTTAGCCGAAAACTCAAGAGTCTTAGGAGTTTATTCCAGTTAGAAGGCAGAACTGGCAACGGACCTGTGTATGCCCCCAAAGCAATTCTGTTCTTCTGTAAAGAGCATAGGAAGCTCCATTTCCCTGAAGACAACAGGACTCAACAATAAGCACTTTTTTTGCTCAAATTCCAAGACTCTTTCCCAGTCAGTGTCTAAGCCCATAGCCCTCCTTCCCCCTGGGATTTTTCTGTGACCCAAACACTTGGCCTTGCTTTTCTTCTCTCTCCTGTACTCAGAAATGCAGATGCACACAGTCAGTCCCTCAGCACCACATCTATTCGTCATTTAAATACCTCAAGGGATGGTGACTCCACCACTTCCCTGGGCAGCCTGTTCCAATGTTTGACAACCCTTTCTGTGATGAAATTTTTCCTAATATCCAATCTAAACCTCCCCTGGCGTAACTTGAGGCTGTTTCCTCTCATCCTATCACTTGTCACTTGGGAGAAGAGACTAACACCTGCCTCACTACACCCTCCTTTCAGGTAGTTGTAGAGAGCGATAAGGTCTCCCCTGAGCCTCCTTTTCTCCAGGCTAAACAACCCCAGGTCCCTCAGCCGCTTGTCATAAGACTTGTGCTCTAGACCCTTCACCAGCTTCGTTGCCCTCCTTTGGACACGCTCCAGCACCTCAATGTCTTTCTTGTAGTGAGGGGCCCAAAAGTGACCACAGTATTCAAGGTGCAGCCTCACCAGTGCTGAGTACAAAGGGACAATCATTGCCCTGGTCCTGGTGGCCACACTATTTCCGACACAAGCCAGGACGCTGTTGGCCTTCTTGGCCACCTGGGCACACTGCTGGCTCACATTCAGCCGGCTGTTGACCAACACTCCCAGGTCTTTTTCCACCAGGCAGCTTTCCAGCCGCTCTTCCCCAAGCCTGTATCGTTGCATGGGGCTGTTGTGACCCAAGTGCAGGACCCAACACCAAACCTTGTTGAACCTCATACAGTTGGCCTCGGCCCATCAATCCAGCCTGTCCAGATCCCTCTGCAGAGCCTTCCCACCCTCAAGCAGATCAATGCTCCCACCAACTTGGTGTCATCTTGTTGGTAGAATTGCTCAGAAGAATCTCCTGAAAGACTGAGGTAAATGTCAAATCCGCAAAAAGTAATTTTGCGGGCCATATTTATATGAGATGACTGAGGAATAGAGCATAGACTGGTAAATACAAATCATCTGGTATGTTTACCAGCAGAGACTGGTAAATACAAAGCATGCAACCTATTAGGAAAACATGCCAGAGCATAAGGAGCAAACGTTCCCCACAAGGTGCTATAATGGTAAAGACTGCCAAACATACTTTAAGCAAGATTTCTAAAGTTCTGAACTTTATGGGTTTTGCATAAAAGCTTACAAAAGCTTTTCAAGCATTCACCTTTCTATCTGAAGAATTCTAAACATTTGCAAAAAGAAGACAGGTAACACACTAGACTGGTTTCTTATCACCTTGACTCAAACAGGTTCACAAAGAACTCTGTCCAAATATTCACATGATAGAAAAGGTATTTTTGGGAAGGGTATCCTATGCACTGTACTGATGAGTCACCACATAATAATTTAATCTTTTCTTCCTGTGCTGACCTCCAAGCAATAATATATTGAAGTCCAGCTGACCTATTTAAAAACGTCACCTTCACCTCTGATTTCCATTCTCGTGCAATAAGACAATCACATGATGAGCAAACAAGAAAAACAGTGAGAAAGCAGAAGGGAAAGAAGCAACAACCAAGTATTCTGCTCAAAACCTTGTTTCCACGGAACACAATGAGGAGTTTTCAATTGACTTCATTGAGCTGGGACTTTACTTCAAATAAGTGTGGAGAAGCAAAAGGAAATTAGAGTTGTATTTAGGCTTGTAATATAACTTGTGGTTACACAATGTAAAAAGATTAAAAGGAACTGAGGCAAGTAATTTATCTAGTAGATAGAAGAGTTTTCAGATCTTTGGAAACCTTTTACAAGTAGAAGTGTTCAGAAGACAGTTACCTTCCCCTTATTTAATAAACTAAGTTTTCATACCACTAGACCAAACAAGGACTTTTTGATGTTATACAAACCTTGGCTAAATTCAAATTATTCTACATATTCTGTTCTGTATGTTACAAGTTACTCAGGGGATTTGTTCAGAATTATATAAAAATGACAAATCTTTAACAATAATATTACTTAAATGACAATTTTAACAAGGGGTAAAAACCAGAGGAGAAAGCAAAATACTTGAAAGAATTTTCACTTGATTTAAAAAAAAAAAATTTTTAATTAAACTGTATCTAACTGTGGAAAGTTATTTTTGTAGTGGGTTGAGATACTACATATCTGTCACACAAGATACACTTATGAATTAAAATATAAAAATTTAATATACAAATATGTTTTAAACATATTCTTCATAATCTGGAAATCATCTGGTATGTCACCACCTTCCTGGGCTCCAAACAGCACTGTATTCTACTTCAAAAACACTAAGCAAATGCACTTTAATCCAGGCTTGCTAGTTCGCTGCTTTCCTTGGAAGTCAATGGTTTAATAAAAACAAAAACAAACCACAACAAACAAAACAACAAAACCCCCACACAGATACAGCTATTTTGTGAAAAAATCCAAATTCTTATGAATGCTTGTTAAACACCTTGGACAAGCACCAGCACACTTGCAAAGAGATACAAGTTTCATGAAAATCTAAATACTGATGAAAATGAGTTTGTTTGGTTCCCTTTGGTACCTCAAATTTCTACCAAATATCCATTAATTGTGTCATCAGACTAATTGCCTGTTGTACCTCACCAAAGCAGAGACCTGAGATTTCTTCGGATTCCATTTAAACCCTAGGAGCAACTTCAACACTGTGATCACACCAGTAAAAGCATGTGCTTGTACTCTACTTTCAACTGCTTCCCCTTTCAAAGCAGTAAAAGATCTTTAACAGATTTTTTTCCCCGCCTTTTATGACAGTCCATAGTCAAAAATACACTGAACTCTTGGACTTTTTAACACTTTGCCTACATTTCTGTTACATCTGCTTGTGTTTCACTGCTCATTCAAAAGTCAGCATGAAAATCACACTTATAAACACAGCCCTCTAAGCATTTATGGTTTTTACCGTGCATTTTGAACAAGCTTTTTGATATTTTCATTTTACAACCAATTAATGAAAAACCACTCTGAGCTATAAAGAGGAAATAACGTCAGGTTCTGACAGATGTTTTGCATGCATGTTGCATTTATTACAATGTTTTCACTGTAAAGCTGGAAAGAGAAGCTGCAAATAATACTTTGTTTATCTACCACACCTTAAAAATACATCCTGGGGAATGCTCAGGAAAATCAATGAAAAGTCATTCCAGACATTGAAACAAAGTTCCTTGAAGTTACAGACATCTCCAACATTCTTGCCCAAACGAATAAAGATGTAGGTTCTTTCCTTATTCTCTTTTACTTCTCTTTTAACAATCTCTTTCAACGTGGAATGTAAAATATCTATTACCCTTTTTCCACTTACTACACTTGGCCGTCCTTTGCCTTCCGTCCTCTGGATTTCACGGCATGAATCAGAAGCCGAATGACTATCACTAGTACCATCCTGCAGAGGCTGAGACTGCATCCTTATCAGAGTGATTATTGTTTGCCATAGTCTCATAAAACCCTTTTGTCCTCAACTACAGATTTCAAGAGGGAGATGATTTTTATACTTTCTTTTTTTAGAAATTACCTTTGTCTAATCCACAAACCTTCTGCTTCTTCCCTTAACTATTTTTTTTAAAGCTATATTATGCCAGCAATTTTTCTTTTTCCATCAGGAAAAAAAAATCTCTCCTTGCTATAACAACAAAAATTTCAAAATCAAGTTACCCTTGAACTTTACCAGCCTTGTACAAAACATCTCAGACTAGCTGATGAAAAGAACATAAATCTTAAAAAACTATAAAGTTTTTTTTTAACCACTTAAGTTCTGCCTTTTCTAACTGAAAATGATAATGACTTTTTCCATCAGCCTGCCTCACATTGTTGCATTACAGCAACACAGTGTCATCCAGGGCAGCACGGCTCTGAGAAGGCTAGAGCTCAACAGCAGCAGTGAATTCCTCCGAGGGCTGCAGCGTGGTCCCTTGTGAAGCTCATCAGGAATCACAAGCGCAGCTGCATTAAGGCGCTCTGCACTAAGCAGCAGGCTGCTCATGACAGCAACTGCTCACTAAAGGAGATGAGCAAAAACAAGGGAGCAGGAGGGTTTCTGCAGGGCAAGGTAACTTCTGCCATGGACTGACACTAAGTTTTTGCTCAGTGCTACTAAGACCCTCTAGAGAGGTCATTCTCACAACAGATCAAAGGTGATCTGGGCAGTTACCAAGCATACACTCTTATTTAATCAGGAAGCCTGCATAAGAACACTGATTAAATTAAAGCCTTGCATTAGACAAATAAAAAAGCATCACAGTATCGAGGAGCCAAGAAACAGAGAGTAGTGCCCAGAGAGTGTGTTTGGAATAATCTTACTCTTCCTTCTGCCAAAAAATAAGCCTGTAATAGTGCAGAAGAACTGGGGACAAGAAATATCTCCCAAGAACTAGAAATGAACCTCACTCCTTTGTGCATTTAGCTATTAAAAAAAGATTGAAAAGTCACAGTGAAACTCCACTATAGAGTCAAGGAACAAAGCACGTGAAAGCTAGAGAATGAAAATATTGCTGACAGCTTGAGGGAAACTTCGAGAAATTAGAAACAGAAAGAAAGTATTGTGAAAATTAAGCAATTCCAATTCATCTAATTGTAGTGTACAAGTACCTTCTGCTGGGCAGTAAAACAGACTGAAATGATTTCTATTTGAATTACAAAATTATGTTAAACTACTGAGCACAATTGCTATGAAACCAGAAACGATGCACATATCTGATCAACAATATGCTATGGCTAAAATGTTCAGGTCACTGGATGATGGCATCTATTTTCAAGTTAGGAGCAACTACACAGGGGTGGGGAACAGAGCTTCCTTTTAACGAAGGAGTGGCAACCAGGGTTACAAATATCCAGTGGGTACATCTCTGCCCGACAGTGCATACAGTTGAAAGGTCTAGAAATTTGAGAGATGCGAAGACTGTGACAGCCACTGTGATCATCTGTTCAAATAATCAGAAGCTATAAAACTTCACCCTGTAATTTCCACACCCAACCTAGTTAATGTGGCCAAATCTGTGGCCTGTCATAACTTGGTAGAGTGGAAGAGCTGACAGAGATTTACTCTGAAAGAAAGATCACTTCTACAGCCTGCAGGCAAGAAATTCATCTCACAAGACACCTTCAAATCTTTCCTCTGTTCCATACTTCATATTTCACACAGTCAGTACTCAAGCCAAACTCAAGCCAAACCAAAATGGTTTCTAGACATTTTAAAGTAACCCCAGTTTTGGAAAGCTGAGGTATGGATTTGCTTCCTCTCTCCCAACCCTGTGAGCTTGACCATTAACTTCATCTCATAACTGTTGTCTGGGAGGTTTTGGCTTTGTGTCATTCAAGCCTCTTTAAAATAACCTGGCTATTTTCCATGGAGAAAAAGAGCCTATTTGTCAATATGCATTGTGTGCAGCTATACATCTAAGAGCATCTATACTTGGTGACTGGCCATCTTTCCCTCCTGGAAGAGGAAGGAGCACCTGTGGCCAGGTATGCATTATACGGTTGATGCAATGGGAAGCCATTCCCCCCACAGTGTGCTTTAAAATCTGTGGTTCCAGAGTTTGTGAAGGAGGCTTAGCAGCACTGCAGAGGTTTTGAGGCCTGGATCAGTGTTGGACTAAAACTGACAGCAAGAATTCCCAGGAGGCCATCACCTTTTGGTTGTGGTGCTCCTTATACATATGTTCTTACTGTACTGTGCAGTACGTATAGCCCTTCTCTAACGTTAGTAGAAGGTAGGCACATCTTCTGTATGGGTAACATTTACCTTGGCTGCATTATTGCTCTTTCACATGCCTTGTGAACAAATTTACAAAGAGCTGCTTTATAGATTTTCTGCCACCTATTAGAATAGGGAATGTAACTCCGTTTTCTTTATGCATATCACCTCTCTCATTTGGATTCAGGTGCCCTTCACTCCTTAAGAGTAGGGTCAGCTCTTTAACAGACAAAAAGTGCAAGATTGTATTTCTCAATCTGAACGGGATGCTCTCTATATGGTGATACTGCTGCTGGTTTACACATGGCTCTTGTAGTGTTTATAACGGTTTCATAAGAATGCAAATACAATTCAATATAACTTTATAAAGCTATGTTGCATGCAACTGTTGTATAGCTAAAGCTACTACTTTCTCCTTACAAAATTTCATGCCCACTTCTTCCAGAAATTTAGTCACATGCTTACCAAAACCTCTCACCAAAATTCCTAGGATGTCAACTAGTTTCTAGCACCCTTTCCCCAAGCATTATCACCATCAAGTGCTGAACTGAGCTGCATTGACAGGAAGGATACAGTGGAGAAGATTTACTGGTTTACTGTGTGTGCACACATGCAGTGGTGTAACAGGGGAAAATGGAAGGTATGTTTTTTTCCCTGCTCCAGCCCCACAGAGACAGGAAGAGAGCCATGTGTATGTGGGTTTTTTTCCTAGGTAACATATGATAGGACAAGAGGAAACAGCCTCAAGTTGTGCCAGGGGAGGTTTAGATTGAATATCAGGAAAAATTTCTTCACCAAAAGGGCTGTCAAGCATTGGAACAGGCTGCCCAGGGAAGTGGTGGAGTCACCATCCCTGGAAGTATTTAAAAGACACGTAGATGTGGTGCTGAGGGACATGGTTTAGTGGTGGACTTGGCAACATTAGGTTTATTGCTAGACTTGATGATCTTAAGGGTCTTTTCCAACCTAAATTATTCTATGATTCTAGTCTATGATTCTGTTTTATGTGGACAAGGGGGTGGACTGGGATAGATTATTAGAGCTTAATTACCCATTGATTAATTTGTTGTTGACATTTAGTCAGAGGAAGCAGCAGAACAGAGAGGAGAGCCACAAGCAAAGGGAAGGATGTCTCTGGAGATTGTCTAGGGTTTGGTGTGTATGTAAACAAAGCTAGCACGTGCTTTCAATGGTTATGCTAACCAGCTGTTTCATTATTCATGTAAAAAGTAGTAGCATACAAAGACTAGGATTCTTGGAAGGAAATATCTTTTTTCTTTTCCTAAAGACATGCCTCTGGATTCCTGCAAGTGATATTTATATCCTTAAAGGATTTCATCAGATACCTTCCCATGTCAATCTACTTTCCATAAAGCCTCAATCTGATGAACCACTCAGCTACAGTAGGTCACTGTAGTAATGCAATGACAATGTCAGGGACAGACACTTACACAAGGCAGTAAGGCAACTTTACCTTATATAAGCAAAAAAATTGTAGTCATCTCAGTTGAATTTCTAGTTATTTCAGTTACAGTGCTTTATTTTGGAATTGCTTTTATCCTCTTGGTGCAATACTCCAAGTGGGGCTTGACACAGTTTGCAAACAGTACACTCGGCACAACAAAGTCTGTGCACCATTGGTAGTGCTGCTGGAAAGTTCCCTGAGTAACTAAAGAATTCAAAGAATGGTTTAAATGACAACTGCTTCCCAAACCTTCCTGCCCCAAATTTCAGCAGCAATCTCCTTCCTACCTAAGCCACTCCAGAACATTGACTGCAAGGTGGACAACACAAAGCCTTGAACATCTGCTCTCTATCTCATGCCCCCACCAAAGGGATATTCTTGTAACATATATATTGGTGTTGATGTCATGTGAGTCTCTTGTGATTTATGCATAATGCTGTAAAAACTACAGTGAGCTCTCCTTTTCTTCCTTTGTCAACTTTTTCTCCATTCTCATCTAATCTTCAAATCTTTGGGAATGTTTCTGCCACCTGGACTCTAACTGAGCAGAATCCTTTCTGAATACTCAGTTGCTCAAGTCCCCTTGGACCTCTGTAGCTTCACGCATACAACAACTCTGCTCTGCTTCAGCACTGTAACTGAGCAGAATCCTTTCTGAATACTCAGTTGCTCAAGTCCCCTTGGACCTCTGTAGCTTCACGCATACAACAACTCTGCTCTGCTTCAGCACTGCGAAAGGTATGGGAGAACTCAAAGAATTGTCCAGAGCTTCCGAGAATTGTGGCCAGAGAGCACAAGAACGGCCACTGTACCTCTCCTTACTGCAAAATGAAATTGACCCTGCAAACATGTGACAGTGTCTAAGGAAACATTCAGCTCAGCTTTCTACTACTCAGCAGTTCCATGACAAGGTAGTTTCAGAATTAATAACTACTTTGCCTTTCTATGTGAGCAAAATTTATAAGCACAAAGAAAAAAAAAGGTATACAAGATGTATAATAATGTATGCACTGCTAGGTTACCGTGTATAGACTTGAATGAGTACTTGCACATATTTTTCTTAAAGGTAGTGAGTAAAAGCCTGTTGGTTTTAGTCAGATGAAATTCTGAATATGTTCCACTGTGATAGATTTGTTTGGGAACAGGAAAATTTACCCCATGCTCTCTTACTGTTCACGTAGCACACAGATGAGCCCGAGTCATGAATGCAGACATTGTCTATAAGGTGCTGTACAAACACAGGAACAGAAAGATGGTTTCTACTACCACTAAACATTTTTACTTTGTGATCATAAGCTACATTTCAGAGTAGCCACTTCTACCCCTCTATTTCTACCATGTTTGCTACGGGAAAGATGCCGTCCAAACAAAGGCCTGTGGATGCCATTGTAATATACGTCTGTTATTACTGCAGATGAAAGCAATCAGAAAAAATGTAAATTGTAATAAAACTGCCAGACATTCAATAACAAACTATTACAGCTTTCAGATGACAGGGAAGGTCTGGCCCTGAGCAATTTAACTTCGAAGACTGATATAAACTTCAGAATTGGTCCTGCTTTGTGTACTGGCATTGGACCAGATGACCTCAAGAGGTCCTTTCTGGCCTAAATTCTATGATTTTCTGAAATTATAGTTACCAAAGTGAAATGCACACTATTAATTTACACCTTCAAACTGTAACTTGTATGTATGGTACAATTAATTCCATGAGCAAACCAAAAGCTTTCATTAGATGCGACGCATCAACAGGAACTTATGTATCATCTAAGGAATCAAATCCCCGATAAAGAAATTAATACATTACACCATAATGCACAAAGGGAAATCAGGTATTTCATACAAAAGCTTTCTATAACCAAAGTCCTTTTATCATCATGTGCAACTTGCAGACTCTCCTGTTTAAAGATGGTGGTTTAACAGTAACACCTGGGACCTGGACCTGTTCTTGCTTCACCTTTTGTTCTAAACTATGAATACCATCTCCACCAGTGTTTTAGAACAGATCACGGCTATAATTTTGAAGCACAGCTCTTGATTGCCTCCCTTTATCATGCCTTGGTTCGTGTTATAGAGAGTTGTGGAGTATGAGAACTGACTCCTTTGGAGCGAATGGAGCTAAGTGAATGTGAATTTTGGAGTGAATGTGAATATATCTAGAAAGGTGTTTCCTGGAGAGTTCGAGGATACTGATGCTGTTAAACTGAGTTGCCTTTTTCAACTCTGCACATCAAATGTTACCAAAAACTAACCCTGCGACATACCTAAAGAGTGAGTAAATATGATCCATATATTACCGATGATGGGAAGAGAAGCTGAATGTAATGGCCTACTCAGCTAACAACACAGCATTGGCAGAGCAACTGATAGAAAGCCAGCAGCATCCTGACTTCCTGCTCCCTTCCCTTCTTAGGCATTGAGATGGAACCGAAATGTGAGTAAATGAGAACTATTGCAAGCTGTTGCTCAGTGGGCCAAAAGTCCTTTTAATGCCCCAGCAGTAAAGGAATGTTTTATGGCTTTCATACAACCTTTGACGCCCTATTTGCAACTTTGAGAGATGACTTGTGTAATTTGTCCTGATGCCCATCCCCTTGCTTGCTCACAAATTCAGTTTCACTGCTGTGCCTATATAATACCTTAAATATGGGGAATATAGTCTCTATTCAGCAGTTAAAGCAAGAATGGAGTGTACTGTAGTAAAACAAACAGCTGTACTCTACACAGAATAGTTCAAACCTCCAAGTGAAATACTGAAATGAATCTCTCCAGTGCATCTAGCTTTATTGCACAGAGAGATGAGTCCATGAAGACTATATACACAGAAGCATTATTTTTTGATGGAAGTATAGTACTTAGCTTTTAGAAAAGCAGTGCTAACTGGTTTTCCTGTGCTCCACTTGTAAGTACCGTGTACCCAGCTGTCCCTTTTACACAGCTTTATGTATCATTCTATGTATTATTTATACTTGGAAAAGGCAGAGCCACACAGGAGTCAGAACTCATTTACTTATCAGTTATGTAGTAGGCTATTGATGCAATCGTGTCAAAGGTATTCTTGTTTATTCAGCAGTCTTATGACCCACAGACAACGAAAATAAATTAAAAAAAAATAAAAAATGAAGTTTCAATTAAGAGAAAGTTGTGATAGTTCCCCCAAAACATATTATAGTTCTGTATTGATTTAATAGCCTGTTACTTTTAGAGTGACTGCTTTTAACACAGTTGCACATAGTTGCCTTTATTATTTCAAAAGCACTGTCAAGCGTAGAAGTATGGAATTAGCGTACTTACATTAAAGAAAATTAAGGCAGAATGCCCATCTTCTTAACTTTATGTTCCTTTAATACACACTCATTCTTCATCTTTTTCCTTTCAAATGTAAGAAAGCTTGAAAGACTTAAACCAGGTTTAGTTTAATAAGAGAAAATAAGAGGACTACCACACAAAAAATTACTAAATTATGCTCAGTTTAGGGGTTCCACTTTTCTCTTTTGCCTCAGGCTTTTGGGACATTAAGACCATGTTATAAATCCTGGTCAGTGCTTTTTTCTAAAGAGCAGAAATGAGAGTTTATTAGCATCACAGTGGTTGCCTCAATAATGACAAAACAGTTGCTCATTACTGCTCATTAGATTCATATTAGATTCATTTGCAATAGCAATACATCTTCTATTCATACTCGATTGCAAAACAACAGATATGATTTGACACCTGCTGTAGCACAGAATTCATTATAAAGTAATAACACAAATAGGAATTCAGTGGATGGACTTAGTCTTCTGTCTCTGATGGGTCTAAAATTTGTCATTTAATGTAGAATTTATATAGGATAAATACCACAGCAGGCAATCAGCTTCCTCAAATGATATGTGCTCCAATAAAATATCACACACAGAAGCAGATATGCAAAGAGCAGACAGACATACAAACAAGCAAATTAACAGTACCATATGCAGTACATTATGTATGCAGTAATACACACGAACTGTGTGTTTCTGTTGATATCCCTAATATAAATTGTGGTGACTAATTTTTTAAATCACAGAAAAATGCAAAAAGTTACCTTTTCATCAAAATACTAAGTCAACAAGTAAACAGGTCCGATTTTCCCTTGAAAACTTCTGGGACAAACTGACCCCTGGATGTTACTGAAATACTACTTGAATGCCATTGTCTTAATGTACTTGAATAGTGCATAACCATTATTGTATCGCTATACTTTAGAAGCACAAAACTAATAACGGTGATTAAACAGGCTGAAATCTTCCCTTTTTTAGAAAATTCCATGGGGAAAAAACCAAAATCATCTCAAAACTCAGCAGTTCTTGCTTTTTTTTCCTGTGCAAGGGATGAAAGTATACCCAAGTAATAGGTCTTCACATCATGAAGAAGTAGAGAAATACAAGGATAGATTGATTCCAAAATCTAGCCCTGTGTATCCCAAAATAATTCACCTTATATTACCCTCGGCCTCACTTATTACCTTTCATGGTATTTCTGATGTTATTTCTCAATGTACAAAACAAATATCACCTTTCTGTCCTCTGCCCAGCTCCTAATTCATCTATCAAGTTAATTAATTCCCTACCACTTACAGTATATAAGTGTTTCTTAGCAAAGGAGTTTCTGTGTGTTCCCATCCCTCAACACACCTAACATCTGAAAAACTATGTAATTTTGCTTACTCTACCTCTGGAAAGAAATGTCTTCACAACTTCTTTTCAAATCTGTTTCTTACAAGAACTGGTTTCCAGCAGAAGAGGTCCTCTTCCAACTCAGTTCACAGTCATGATCTAGCTCTGCTTTCAACAGCAGAACTGAATATAATCATTGCCCTCTGCCTGCATTGTTTTAGAGATAACATTCATGATTTAGCAGTTAAGGAATATACAGCACAGTAAAGATGAATTCTCAATGAAAGACTACTAAATACGTATTCTGAATTCCATAATAGAACTACTTGATCTTCTACAACCTAGAATCAGGCCTGACTTTTCTTCAGACTTCTTAAGTCACATTACCAGTCCATGGTCACTCTGTGATTCTCCTCTTTGTCCTCCAAATCAGCAGTCTCAAAAAGCATAACCTCTAACTTTGTATTCTGAAATTCTGTTCTGTTTCTCTTACACCAGTACTCCAGTGCCTCCCAACTTTATATTTATCAGCAAAATTGTATAAGGACATTTCTATTTTGTTGTTGTTGCTCATGAAATTAATAATACTGAATTAAACAGTGCCTGAGGTAGATCCTTAGGAAACCAGTAACCTCTTTGTCATTTGCTATTTCCCCTTTCAGTTGATTACTCCTTGCCCATTTCTCCACTGTTTCACACTTTTTGCACTTACACATTCTCCAGCTTAATAGTTTCCCATGTGATTCTGCATTAAATGCCTTGAAGTCCAAATGAATTGGTTCTATCACACTTCTCTTGTCTAGCAAATCAGTTATCTTAGCAAAGATAGATACCGAGTTAGTTTGGCATGATGCAAAGCAATACTGCATTTTATTCCATTTTCCTTTATCATCACAGACTGTTATTATTCTTTCTTTCAAAATTAGTTCTAAAGCTGCAAACTGTTGAAGTCAGGCTATCAGTTTTTTAGTTGCTCAAATCAGTTTCCTTTCTTAATTGTAAGTATTTTCTGTATAACAATATGTCATACTAGACATCTTTATTTTCCTTGCTGTCTGTAAACTATGGAATGGAAGTTGTCACCTTCCCTCTTGACTTCTATCACCTTACACAAAACACTCAAAACATGTATTAAACAGAAAGACCACTCATAAAAGGCATACAACTATTCCTCCTCTGTCTAAATGGGCACAGTTTTCTCAGGACCTCTAAAAACTATACAGTATTATTTAAAGGTTATTTCAATACATGATCTCTTATCCCTGCTCTTTATAGAGCAGACATTATAGATAAGTCTATACAATTACTCCATGATGAATATTTAAAAGCAACCATTCTGTCTTGGTTCAGCCAACCATTAGAACAGCAGGTCTAAGCCTGGATTTTCAAGAGTCACTATAAACGCAAAAAAAAAAAAAGGGGGGGGGCAGTGGGAAGTCACACAAGCAGGGCAAAGCCTCACTTGAACAAGCTAACTGCTTTTAAAAATCAGCTGTTAAAGAAATTACTAGCATGATTATTGAAGAAATCAGAGCTGCAGATACTGAATTACAAACCAAAATTGTCAAATTATCCCATCGGTCTCCTTTCACAACTATGGCTCTGCTCATGGGATTGACTGCATGGCAATGGGAGTGGAGCAGTATCACGTAAGGACAGTGCCTTGCTTTCCTTGGCATGCTAGAAAAACATAATAATATCTAGTATCTTCTTAGATGTATCACACAGTCTATTTGCCACTTCACCACTGGTTTTAATTAAAAAAACCAAACCCCAAACCCAAAAAACCAAAGCACAACAACAAATTGAAGGCAGTCTGAATGGTCATTAAAATCAACAGCTTCCTGATTTCTCCTGGGAAAGAAAGCATCAGCACCCTGCCTCTTTCCTTCTGAATGGGATCTGAGAAATAACAATCCAAATATATTAATATTGCATGGTCAGGACTACTTTCTATTAATATGCCATTAATATAATGACCTTTGCACTACATTTAAAGATCATGAAGATCAATATTTATTTTGAGTTCAGGAAAAAAAAAAAAATCAATCGTGCAGTAA
Organism: Nyctibius grandis; assembly: GCF_013368605.1. Lineage (NCBI taxonomy): Eukaryota > Metazoa > Chordata > Aves > Nyctibiiformes > Nyctibiidae > Nyctibius > Nyctibius grandis. The sequence goes on from NC_090658.1 coordinate 2,689,883, forward strand.
AATGAACCATATTTAATAAATCCCATCATCATAATTAAGTTTTTATATAAAAAGTAGCATTGATATGTGAATAATGAATGCTTGACAGACAAGTGTCCCTTCTCAAACAACTTTGTGAATAATCTCAGAAGTGGAAAGACTTAAATGAGTATAGGCACCTTCTCCCCAAGTGCTTTGCCACATTCCTCTTTGTTTCTGTAAACCTTTTCACATACACTGCTGTATAAAAAAAGAAGTCACTGCTTCCTGTAGACCAAGAACACTGGTGTGCTACTGCTAATATTCCTGTAATTCCTTCATTTCCGTTCCTAGATATCCTTTGAAAAGACCTAGTGTCTAAGTAATAACCACTACAGAAGCTTAGCAACCTTCCTCCTGCTTTCTGACTAGTGTATCTTTACTTTTATGTCTAGGATAAAATGTACAAGAACACCAGTGGAGGCAAACTACTTCTTTTCTTTGCAAGGCTGTAATAACTTTAACTTCATGGAAATTTTGTGTGTTCCATATGCGTTTGGTTTTGAAGGGGAGAAGCCTGACTAAAAAAAAAAAGCTGGTAACTGACAGAAAGAAGAATGTGCATTCAAGCTGGATATATGGGAAACCAGTTGTAATGCATCACACATCCCATGATAAGGTAGGGCTAATGGTTACCATCAGATAATAGCCACAGCAATAATACATACACAGCAACTCTCACCTGAGAATCTCAGTGCCTTAAAACAAGCCACTCAGATTGCTTCAGATGGATAAAATGACACAGATATGAAATTATTTGTATAAGGTCAGTCAGTAGCAGAGACAGGATTAGGATTCATGGAGTTACTCTCATAAGGAAGATCATTCCTGATCACCTTCTCTGCTCTAACCACTAGACATTCTGCTCTCCCTGCAAATACAATCCATTCCCACAACAACAACAAACTTACTTTACCTCTTTGCACATTTCTGAAATTAAATAAGCATGGCTAAGAAAACACTTTTTCTTCAATGCTCATAAATAACCACTTTCTAAAGGTATGAGCAGTAAAACCCCTAACATGAGATAAGGAACATGCCCAGGCTCTGTCTTTTTGGTTATAGTGATAGGAACTGGGAGTAACACCTCATCCCAACAGCCATTAAAATGATGTGAGAGCAAGAACAGACTTGGGGAGAGGAATCCTGACCCTGCCTGGACAGACAGATTCTGTAGCTTATTCAAAAACCAGACATCACTTCTTCCCTGTTTCAGGACTTCTCGTGCATTTGTTGCCAGCAGGTTTGACCTCATTGTATTAATCCCCTGTTCTGGTTAGTTCAGGATGTAGAACTGATTACACATTTCTCTTGTATTGGTAGGAAGGCAAGTGTTAAAGGGACACTGGGTAGGCAAGTTGCAGAGACTAAAGCAGCCCCTATAGAAAGAGTTTATTTTCTGGTAAAAGGACAGTGTGGGAGTCATTCAGTCACTCAGGCCACATGGCATTAAAGCAAATGTCACCTATTGCCATTGTCACCTCCTGTATTTTAGTAGTGCTTTTCAAATAATTTGTTTGCAGTGTTATATTTAAGATGAAAGTTCTAAGATCTCCCATTTTTTGTATTTTCTTTAAAGAGAAGACTCATTTCTTGCTTGCCTTTTTAAAGTCTCAGCTGTTTTCTTCTGCTCTGTTTAACATGTAAAAGCCTTTAATACTTTGAACTTATTGTGAGATGCAAAATACAAGAACTGTCTACGTGGAAAACCTTAATCAGTCAGGAAGTTGGTAAATTATGTCTTCATGCCATCCATATTGAGTGTCCATTACTCCTGGACATAGCACATTAACTGACTCATTAGCTATTTCAAACCATATGGACTTAGGTTTGGGTGGGTTGCTCTGATAATATCCTGAGGTGAGCTTCCTAATTATTGTAATTATGTGATCTCAATCATGGGGCCAGTCACACAAAATAGAGTCAAGAGTCTTTAAAATGGGTGTCAATGCACCCAGACAATGACTGAGTTGAGCAACATGCCCCCTGGATGTTGGAGATCCCTTGATACTACAAAAAGTAATTACTTTAAAAGTTCTGAGAAACTGGCAACGAGCACAGTGACAACTGAATAAGCACAGCAAGCGCATGGGACTCTGCACAGATACAGGAACATGAACAGATTTCTCAGCAGAAACCAGGAAATAGTCTGAAACTTGATGCCTTGTTGTCAATGGTCTTAATACAGAGATGTTACATCTCTAGTGTAAATTTAGCCATGATATTTTAAGCAGCAAGGAGATCTGAGGTGGAAGGGGGGAATTAAATGTGGAAGTGCTAAAATGTCAGCGTTAAATACCAGAAAAGCATCACAATGTTACAAGTTGCTCACCTATTGTAGCAAATTTAAGGGGCTTTGTATATGTGATACTGCAAGATTTCCTATAATTGACTGAAATCTTTTCTACTCAAGCTTAGGTTTGAGCAAGAAGAGGAAAAAAAGGACTGAAAGAAACAGAAAATGGGCGTAATGTTTAATGTGCTGTACTTTAAAATAAAGACAGAAACACATACAGCCTCAGGACAGAAATAAAAAGTTTGCTGTATCACTAAACACTTAAAGACATCACTCAGTCCCAGTGAATCTCACTATGCTTTTTTAAATACAAGCCATAATAACACAGCATAGCTTTTTGTCACCCTCTACAACTTATTCTGAAAAGAAGATTAGAAGTAGAATGCTACTTCTGAACCACAAATAAAACTTCCAAAGTTTGTACCTTACAGGCTTACTTCTAACTTTCAAAGTGCCTCTTGAGCACCCTGCAAATCCAAAAGGCCAGATATTAAATAGCACCAGACACCTGAATACATATCTAGATAACAAAACAATACACATTAAAAAGATATTTAGATATGTAACTTTGATCCACTATGTAAAGTGATCTACACTCTATCTTCACCCCAAAACTAGATCATTGTATTTACCTTGAAAAGCCAGCTCAGGGTGTTAGCAATGACCACAGAATAATCTAGTAAGTATAGCACCACCAGTTTCTGTTTCAGTGACATGACAGTGAACATACCTGCATTAACTCTGCAGAGAAGCTCAGAAGATATCTTCATGCCTTACATATCAATATAAACATACAACAAACAAAACAAATGAATAAAAGCCTGCATATATCAGGAGTACTAAAACAACCATCCAAAGAGAGCCTCTTCCACCACTTCTAATATATAATCCTGAGTAACGAGAAAATGCCCACCTGAGCTGCATGAGGGACAGATTCTTCATGAGAAGGGCCTGTGACCCTCAGCTGTTTGTAACAATTTGCCATTAGTAAGTAAAATAACAGCTATTTGGTAGCATTTTCAGTTGTATGCTAGTAGGATTTGCATATTTTTACTCTTATTAGCATACATACCTTTCTCCTATAAGGATTCTTGAATTTGGCAGTAATGCTGGCTATACCACCTTGAAGGGAAATTGCTTCCATCATAACGAGGTTTTCCTGAAAAAAAAAAAACCAAACAACAAAAACCCCACCCTTGTATCTATAATTATTTTGGCCATTTGTCCCTCTTAAACCACATCCCCAAACCGCTAATTTGAAGCAACTGTGAAGAGGCAATGGAGGCTTTAACCTGACTAAATGAAGCTCATGTTTCTTGGGAGGGTTGCTAATTGCCTGATGATAAGCAGGAGAAAAAAAACCCAACACTGTCTCCAGTTCAGCTCAACAGGAAAAGAGGCTTCCTTAGTCCCACCCACAAAACACAGGGATGTGCTATTTATACGGCAAAGGGCCCTTGTATCAAGTTCTAATCTGGTTAGAGCTTTTTTCAGGTAAAATTTTTGATATTTGTTGATTTTTAAAAAGATATACGTGTTAATTTTTTTGAATGTGTTTTCTAGAATAGGAATTGTATGAAAAATTTGCTAGTGATAGTTGCATGCATTTTTCGTGGGCCTACTAGCTATAGTTATTTATTAATAAACATCCATGTTTAAATGACAAACTAACTCGTTCTTCAGGAGTAGCCTAGTCTATGTGGGAAACTTTTCTTTTTAGGAAATCTTTTTGTTTGTTTGAGTGATTTTATTAGTCTCTGTTACATTCCTGTGCATTTGTCTTTGAGGGTTTTTAACCCTTATAATGAATGATAAAATATTCAAAATTTTTTAACCTTATGTTTTTTCTCTCTCTAAAAAAAACCCAAACCCCACAATTTCTTTATGCAGAACCTATTTTCTGTGACTTGTAGGCTATATATCTTAAACCTTTTTTTATACTACAGGATAACATTAAACTACAGAAGTTGTGAAAGAGCTGCGTATTAAAGATGTCTAAGACTTCAGAAACTCTTCCATTTGGATGGAGTTGAAGCTGTAAACTTGCAATTTCATTTCTTGTACTACTACAAGGAATCTTTCATTTAAAAACTGACAATCTTAAACCTTGGCTACCTATGTAGGTATTTGTGTTGTATGAGTCAAATAAATGTTATATAACCTGACTTAAGTTTTTAAAAGTGGTAACAGATTGCATATGCTGCTGTATTCATTAACAAGGAAATAGACCCTTGTGCATCTAGTTCTACTTTTAATTTTGCTGTTAGCTTATAATGACTATTTTTTAAATAGCCTTTTCTGATGACTTCATTATTCTTCAGAACTTGTTTTCTTTTTGTGATCTTATCCTTGCTCATGAATAAAAAGCACTAAATAAGCTCACAACAACTTATATTTTTGAATGGTAAAGTTCTGCATTGAACCCCAACCTTTCATTAAATCAATGTATTCCACTAACTTCCTGATGTTAGAGTATTCTCAATGGTTTTGTGGGAACAAAAGGGAAACAAACTCCAGTTCTTGTGTACTTAAACATAAAATAAAAATAGGAATGGGTAATCAGTTTTGGTTTTTTAGGATCATGTATCTTTCTATTAATTCATAATTAATCTGTTTTTTCTCCACATAATTTCTATGCATTTTGAGTGTTTTAAATTGTTATGTAGCTTTCTTCTGTTTCTACTAAAAAAAAAAAAAGCCTTAAACTATACAAAAATGTAGGTGTCTGCCAGCCAGCTAATGCTATTGCTGGTATCTGCTGAATGTCTAGAAGACAGATGCAACCCTCATCTGATTTGTTTAATTTCCTTATCCTGATGTTTTACTTTTGTGGGCAGAGAAAGATAGCTCAGAAGCAGCAAGGCCTCTAATACATGCTTATGTTTCAGTTTAATTACGTGAATACCTCTTTGCAAAAGTTGAGCAAAAAAGCTTTTTGCTTAAACAGAGGCTGGTTCTCTGATTCCCAGGCAACTACTTGAAGACAATTTTCTTGTGAAAAAACCCTTCACCCATGGCAGAATGGTGGCTCTCATACCAAGTGACAGATATTCTGAGAGGATTGCCCAAATGGCCTCTGTGAATAAAGGTGCTAGCTCTCTCCAGTGAATGGTAATAGTTTCTTTGATACAGTACTGGACACCTGCGGTTTTGTTTTTTTATTGAAAAACAAACCAACAAACCCCAACAACACCCTCCTACAGTCTGTTTTGACAGCTGTTATAAAGGGGAGAAACCCTATGAAATGCTTTCTGGCAATCTTGAATTTGTTTGCTTTATGGCGGAGCTTTCTACTGGCAATTCTTTAGCTGGTCCTTTTAGTAATGGTAAAACCACAAAGCTTGTGAGAGTGATGAAGCAGAAAGGGTTGTTATGTTAACACCCTCTCTACTGATGGCACTACATACTCTGCAGTTGTGATCTGTGTTACTACTTTTCAGTTCACTGGCAAATTATGTAGCTGCTCAAGATGTTCTGGACTTTGATTATTCTTCAACCTTTTTTTAGTAAAAGGACTTCTGGTCATTGCTAGGAAGATGTGGTGGTCCCCAGTGAGCTCTATCTAGGTGTAGTGTGCTCAGTGGGTGGGTGGATCCTATTAATAAAGTAAAGCTCACACAAGATGGTGGCTTGTTATCAGAGGTATGCCCTCTGAGCTTGGCAAGTAAAAAAAAAAAAAACAACTAACCTTCCTGTGTCCTTTATTACCAACTCACAAGCTGTTGGTCGTGATGGGGCTGATCTACCCCCAGGTCAGCTCCATCTGTCCTCTGTACCTGCTTGGAGCAATGGCTGACTGGCAGTGAGGTGGCCATCGCCTTTTCCTGTTGTCCTGCTGATGGCTCCCAATGCTCCAGGCAGGTGAGCTGTCATCGCCTCACTCCGGGTGAATGCAGGAGGCATTCCATGCTGGTTTTGGGCAAGTTTCTGTGCGTAGAAGTGATCCTTGGCCTAGGCCAGAAACGTTCTGAGGTAAAAATGAAGCGGCCTGACCAATAAAGCTCTGTGACTTCATTACAGCTCTTGAAGTCCTTGCTGCACCCCAAAATCCCTGCGAGCTAAGATTTTTTTTTTTTTTAACCTCAGCCAGGGAACAGCACTACAAGAAAAAAAATAAGAAGTAAATTCCTCACTTGCGAAGTGCAGCTTAAAGAGAGGGAGCGCTGAGGGGGCGGGGGTGAGGGCCGCCATCCCGCTTCTGCCTTTCCCGCCCGACGCAGGTGCCGCCCTTCAGGGGGCAGCGCGCGCTGCGGGGAGGCGGGAACGGCGCGCGCCTCCTCTTCCCCCCCGCTCCCGCCCCACACACTGAGGGCGGGCCCCGCGCGGCTGAGGGAGCGCAGGGCCGCGGCCCGGCCCGGCCCTTCCCTCTTCCCCGCCCAGGGGTTTCACGCGGGAGGACGGCGATCCACCGCCTCCTGCTGCTGTGGGCGGGGGCTCGCCGCCCGGTCCCGGCCTGCAGGAAGTTCTTGTCTGGGAAGTTTGTAGCCGGCGCCGGGGGGAGGCCGCGGACGCCCTGCGGAGGTGGGTGTAGGGGGAGCGGGCGGCGGGGCCGAGCGCGGGCCGCTTACTACCCCTGTCCTGTGGAGCGTTGGAGCGGAGGCCGCTGCGAGTGAGCCACCCTGGCCTGCCGCTCCACTAACTAACAGGTCCTTCGGGCCTGAGGCGGGGGAGAGCCGCCCGGCGCCCGGCCGCCGCCCTGAGGGGGACCGCCCGGGGAGGCCACGGGGAGCTGGGCCGTTGCTCGGTGCCTGTTGGGCAAAGGGCACCGAGGGATATTGTTTCTCCTGACGAAAGTTAACTTTCTCTTTCATTTCCCCCCCTCAAGGTGCGATGCCGCCTAAGGAGCGCGGTAGAGTCAAGCTGCCAGTTCCTCTCCCAAGAGACATGATCCTGAAAGACACCGAAGGAAAAGTCTGGCGCTTGGGCAGTCAGATCGGCCAGGGAGGCTTTGGCTTGATCTATTTAGGTAAAACACCGGTGGTGATTAGGAGGGTGACTTATAAATTTCTTTGTAACTTTCTTAGATGAATAAGAATGGGTTTAAAAAAAATTACTGTTATCTACATGCTAGTGGTCATCTGTGTTGGAGTGTGGCTTCCTGACTGTTTTAGCACTCTGCTGGGTGTCCTTGTTTTTCAGAAGTGTTGCTGATGGTGCCGCGTGTTCTCCATGGGCCCACCAGCCCAGTTTGCTGGCTCCTAGCACGCTTTTCTATGGAGTTTGCGGGGGGTAGGCAAGGTGCTGCTGCTGTCAAAGACTATCGAAGAGCACTGCCAGGTGATGCTCTTCGAAGTAATGGTGATGCTTTTGTGAGCTGCCACTTTGGGTTCATGCCAGTCTTACACTCTGGAGCACTGTGGGTTTTCAGTTACTGGAAATGTTATCTTCTGGCCAAGACTAATCAGTTTCATCCAATAAACATAACAGTAGCAATAGTTAGCTGAGTGTTGCCTCTGAAATAAAATCTTTCACCAGAGGTGGAAATGCTATTCTTTATTTGCTGTAGCCTGTATGTGTTTCTGTATTTTTTTCAGAAGAAGCTGCTGCATTTCACTCAGTCTGTGTTATAAGGAATGCATGGTTCTGAAAGGCAGTTTGTAAAGCATTCTAGGTCAGTGAAGAGGATATAATGTATGTTACTATTGCTGGTCTCTATGAAAGAGCAAATCCTGTTTTCAAGGCCGTATTAAGAGTTTGGTGGTTTTTGGTTTTTGTGGTGTTTTTTTTTGTTTGGTTGGTTTTTTTGCACAGCAAACGTATACAGGCAAACTAGTCCACAGTGACTGTTAGGGACTAAATTGAGTTTGTATTAAGACAGCTGTAAAGAATTACCTAGGAGCAGTTTAGTACATTGTCCCTGGAGCCAAACATGATCTTTTTAAGTTAACTCTATATTTGGAGTATTAATGTTTAAGGCTTGATAAGCAAGTCACTCCTATACATAAATCGACTTCCTTTTATGTATAAATCAGCTATACCTTCATTTTTTAAGCTTTTCCTTTTTGTGTGTTTCTACCATGGAAAATACAGTTTTGATTGTTTCCCACTCTTGGTTTTTTTTGGTTGATCTCTTAATGATGGTTCCTTCATATTGAGTGATTTGTCAGAAAATAATCTGTTAATACACTGTTATGCAGCATGAGCTTTCCACTTAGTGTGATTTCCAGATTTTTATAACGAGACAAGTGTTCATTAGAACAGGCATCATATGTCATGCGCCTTCTCAATTCTTTTGTCTTTAGTAGCTGTGAGATGTTCTGCATGCGGGGACTCCTTTCAGATACGCAGAGCTGTGCTGGATTCGGTGTGTCAGGGAGGTGAAGGAGTTGTCCATCAGTGTCAAATTGTAGCATCAGGCACCTACTGTAGAGAGAGAAAAGGCGTGTGTTTTCTATAGAAGTGTTAGCATGTTTGCTCTTTTCATATTTGCAGTCATAAATGTAGCTCTTGCGTGCCACTGGTCTCTTGGTGACAGATTTACTGTGATCTTTGTTACATCTGTCTGGCTATCTCATGGTGCTTGTCTGCTTTTCAGCTGTTCAGGAACATTTTATATGGCACTGAAGTGTTCTTCCTCTCCATCTTTATTTTTCTTCCTCGTCCATTATGGTTAATCGCAAAGAACTGAATGGCAACTGAAGATCCATATTTTATTTCATGGTGTAATAGTCCCATATGTGATCAGATGTTGCTTCTCTAAAGTGGTTGCCCAGTTGTACTGTTCTTCCAGCTATTAACGTGTGACTGTAAACTACAGGAGGGTGGACAATTTTACTTGTGCCATCTGGACTTAAGTTGCATCTAGACTTCAGGTTTGAGTAGAGAAACTTTCTAGAGGGGAAAAAAGGCATAAACTGGCTTCTAGAAAGAAGAGGGAAGTGCATTTTGTTCCACTGAATGCCTGCATAAATGAAGCAAAAAGATTTCAGTAGCAACCTAAATGCCACTGCTACTTTTCCACCAAGAAAACACAGTCACTGAAAAACCTGGAGAAAACTGAGGCTGTGTATATGTTTGCAAGTAGTTTGGTATAACAGAAGTGCATGAGTAAATGGAAACAGTCGTGGCTATGACCTTATATCTACCCTATGTCTAAGTTGAGGGTTTGTTTTTACTTTGGACTAGATTTGATGTGATCTGCTGCACTGAACTTCCTCACCAAGTGCGTGGTTTGAGGCTGTCTGAAGGAACTGCTTCGAATGCTTATGTTGCTGTTAGGAGTTGGAGTGCATCTGATGGGTTCCTCTAGTGGAGTTTCTGGCTTGGTTTCCTCTGGAATTCATATAGTTCACACATACCTAACTGCTCTGCAGGCTAAACCAGTGGGGATGATAGGGGTTTCAACTAACTGCAGTTACAGAGGAATCAAAGGAAAGTGCGCTTAGAATATTTACGTTCTTTTTCCTTTTGATTCATCTGATAGTTTATTATGACCTCCTTTGAAACCTCAGTTGGTTACATTTGAGAGGTGCTGTGCATAGAGCATATATGAGATGTTACCATAAGAAAATAGACCTTAGCATGAGCTGAGAAGTGAAGTTAAGGTGTCTCTGGATATTGCCATTCAAGGATAAAGAAGACAGAAACTTGCAGAAAGCTCCCGTGGAGAGGAGGGGCTGAGGGAACTAGGGGTGCAGTGCAGAAAGCAAGGTTGTAGTGGGTGTAGTTTTCCACGTGTAAGGCAAAAAATGTTGTGTTCCTGAATCGCTTGGAATATAGCTCTGTCGTTTGCTGTTGCAGTTAAATCACACCAGACCTTGTGGGTGGTATAGCACGTGGCATTCAGTCAGTTTCATGCAGATTTGATTAGTTTTCTGCCTGATCACACAAACCACTGAGGTGATTTCATATATTGTGGTATTTGTTGCAATTTGACTCCCACTGAACTGAGGTGAAAAGCAGTCAGAGGATTAGCTGAGAATGCGAATACAATCGGGGACCCTTGGTATTACTGTTCTGTGTTTTTCTGTAAGTGACAGCATGGCTGAAGAAATACGGCTGCCACTTTTATAATAATGGTATTTGTGTTCATTTAATCTCTTCTTTCAGAAGAAGTAGTGAATGTTACATGTAGCACTGGACTGAAGGCTTAGTTCCCCTTGTAGCTCATCCTACAATTAAAAGAGGAAATGGGCAAGATTTATGCCTAGGTATTGCCACTGACTGAAGCTTTCTCGTTTAGTCCACCTCTTTAGCTCTGATACGTGTTTGTTATGTAAAGTATAGCATTCAGTAGGTTTTTGGGGACTTGATCCTACAAAAGAGTTTAGCTGTCTTTGAGAGTCAAGGGGAGTGAAGTAGATGATGAAACTTTGAGAGAAAGATACGGATGCTTGGTGCTGAGAGGCACCTTCTTCCTCTCTGCTGTTCAGACTAGTTTTTAGTGCATATACAGCAAGATGTGCGAGGACCACTGAACTTCCAGTGAGAAGTTAACCCAGAAGGAGCTGCAGAGAGGTGGGTAAGACAGGAGAGTGGAGACAGATTCGACTGCCTGCCAGAAAGAACAGCACAGCCCTTTTATAAAAGTAAAGGTTAACTTTGCCAGCAATATCTTTTAATAAGTATTTTTATAGTAGCCGTGTAAAGATTTTGATGTGCATTGTTATAGCTTAATTTCCATTAAGGGTACTCCATGCTCCATTAATGTATAACAGTGTTCTTGAGGAATTTTACGGTATCTCTGCAAAATATATTTACAAGGGATGCATTCTGTGCAAGGTTCTGTTCACTAAATCAAAGCTGCTGAAAGCCATTTACTGACCATGAGCCCTAGGATGCAAATAGTCTCTTCAGGTGTGGGGCTTCTAAACTTCTAATTATGTACATGAAAGTTATCACTCTCTACAAGTTCTGTTGTGCCTCACAAACGTTTTCCCTGGGTTTCTAATTATTCTTTCTCTTTCCTGTCTGTGCCATTCTTGTCTGTTTCTTTGTTGACTTGTTCCTTCCCTTGGATTCCCTTTGCATTTTTATCTTGACCAGAGCACATCCAGCAGCAGAAGGCTTACAAATACTGATTCCTCCCAATGCTTCTGAAGAGGAAAGCTTTCTCTGCTGCCAGAAGCAATAGAAGCCATCTAGAGATGTTCTTTCAAGCATTGCTTGTGTTGTAGCAAGAGCAATATGGATCATAAGCTGGAATTAACTCTACTGTTGTATAAGTTTGATATTTTTGTTGTTGCTGTTGCTGGTGCTGATTTGCTGTCAGGCATCTCAGGCAGAAGTGTTATCCCTTTGATAAGGGGGAGCAGAATGGAGAGCAACCGAGGAAGAACGTGACATATTGGTGGTCTCATGGCTAGTTTGTAGCCCTGTGGAGAACAGTGGCAGTACACTGGAATATTAAGCACAAGTTGAGGAGGGTGCTACTGAGAGCCTTACATTCTCTCATTTATCTTCCTGATCACAGTCAGTAATTAACACCAGTCTTTATATAAATCATTCTCTAGTCCCGCTGCAAGCACTCTATTAATGCACAATTTGGACTGAAAATTTAAGTGCAGAAAGGTCACACAATGTTTTGTTAGGAGTCCACTGTCACAGTGAAATCTGCTGTACACAGCACTATCTACTTGCGGGTTTCTTTCTCATGGAAACTGATGGTTCTGCAAAATACTAATTTTTTTATATATATATATTTATATACACACATGTGTTAGGTAGTGTCTTTTACAATAGAACTTATTATATTGTCAGTGTGTTTTAATTGTGTTATACCTGTATATTGTAATGGAACTTTGTAAGCGATAGGTGAAAACTAAGAGTTTTGAAACCATTTTTTGTAGCTGGCTTTGCAGCCAGTGTGTTTGTGTTGCTGTTTGACTGCTATTTTGTGTGTGTTGTTATAATATGGGAAGCTCAGAGAAGTACATAGTGATAAAGCCATAATCAGTGATAATTCTGCCCTGCTTGGAGATCTGTCACCAGTATAGCCAGCACGCTATCCTTTTCTTTCTTCTTTTCCCACCCCCATTTTCCAAGAAGAGGCGAAGAATATCTGCTTGAGCAGTAAATAAACAGCGATTAAATGGGTCAATATTGTCTTTTAATATCAGCAGCACAGGGAGCTCTGCTGCTGGTGGAGGTAGGGAAGAGGTGTGGTTGTGGCCTTTTCTGCTTTTAAGTTTGGACCATAGTACGCTCTGCCATTGATATTCTGAGGCTTGGTGTTCTGGGAATCAGGCTGAGGTGTGAAAGAAAGGTTCTTTCTATTTCAGAAAGAGTAATATCCATGGATAATTTGTATAGCTGTGAGCAGGGGTGTACGTGTGTCAGGGAAAAGAAGCGTTGATGGAAGCACATTCTGTCATTGTCATACTATTCATTCCTTGGTATGCGTTAGAAAGTTGGATTAGCAATTGGTTCTAGAGAAATTAAGTATTTCACCAATTGCTTAAAGTAACTTCACTGAAAATATTTGCTATAGTGCAGCAAATTAATTAAAAACGTAGTAAAAATTATACTGAAAGATATACATTCAGCATGATTTTTTATAAACTCAATGGAAAGAAGAATATTAATAGCAAAACCCTGTAATTAATAGCACTAGCAAGTAACTGTCTGGTTAGGGATGCATTTTTCTGAACCTTCAGATGTTAAAATGCATTTCAGCAAAGGACTCATTGTATCTGCAGGTGTGAATCTTAGTGTGAAAATAAATTCATTGGCAAACACCACTTCAGGAAAGAGTCTTTTTACATAGTCACTAATATTAAACTGTATAAATACAGATATAGCAAGTAGATTACCTAATTTTTTGCCCTGTCTGTAGGCAAATTATATCATAAATCTGGCTTGATTTTTGCTGCTTGGTGGTTACTTAGGGCTGACAACATGGTACAGGATCAGCCTGCACCATCTGTTAGAGAGGAAATGCTCCTTGCCTTGACTAGTTCTTTCTGGTGACTGCTTACTCTTGAATCTTCCCTCTTTCTTCTGTTTTTGGTCCTCTGTGGGCTAGATGTCCTAACTTTGAAAGCATAACTGATTTTTACACAGTAGTCTAAAGCCTGTTACAAAGTCTGCAGAGATCATTACTGTAACATTTTAGTATTCTGCCACATAATGTGTTGTGGTTTTTTTTTTTTTATATGTGTGGACTTGTGATTTGGGAGTTGTTGTCTTGCTCTTCATTAGTCCACTTTGTGAGAGTTGTGGTCAGGGACCGACACCCTGGCATGCTAAGTAAAGCTAGAAAGTCAAGAGAGCAATTTTTTTTTTTTTTCAGTGGGGGATGTATTTCTGAGCAGTGTTATATGGTAACAGGAGGAGCTTTGGATGAAAGAGAGGGCACCTGTTGCCTGATGGAGGGCACTCCCTTCAGCTGTCTTTGGCACCTGTACCCCACTGAACCTGGCATAGTATCTTCTGAGTGGGCACTGTGTCAGATTAGCAGATGGGCTGGAGCAGAATCTTGCCAGAAAACAGTTTGTGCATCAAGTTTTAAATATTAGAGGCCTGGACTCCCATCTGAGAGTGCTGTAAGAGCAGACCATACATAGCTTTTCTGCCTGGGGTTAAAGGATGTGTCATACCTGTTGCAGCTTAGAGTAATTAACTTTGAAAGTCAAACAGTGGCTTCCGTTGCTGTGGAATACAAAACTTTGGCTCTAGTAAATCAAGATTAAGGTTTCATAGAAACATGAGTAAGAAATGTAGTGAAATTTCTTACCAGTTCTGAATGTTCTTAACTTGGAGGCATTTGCAATTATCTGCAAAACAGTTTAGCAGTTGAGCACAATTTTCTACCAAAACCAGTTTAGTTAGGTCTTGTGGAAGATGGTTTCACAAGCATGGTACAGAGGGCTATGTATATGTAACTTGTGTAATAAAACTCTACATTCATAAAGCTACCTAGAAGAATCATCTAGAAAAAAACCTTATCATAAGCACTGCTCAGAGAAGAGTCTGTCCAGGAGATGATGATGCATGTTTAAGGTAACAGTATGAGCAGAGAAGCAGGTCTTCCTTAGGCTGTGTTAAAAATGGACTGTAAACACCTTTCAAGCACTGAATGTTTCGGTTCTTGGGAAGTATTGGATATTGCGAGGGTGGGGGGCGAAACCATGTGCTTTGTTTGCCTTGAAGTATTTGCCTTAGTGCTCTCCATTTTTAGGAAATATTTGAAGTTGTGTGTTAAATAGCAGATGCTACTTTTTATTTATTTGTGTATAGTAACTATATTCCTGCAACTTGGATCATTTGTTATTGTTAGATGCTCTGAGCAACACTCCCCCCTGTTAGCCATTGAATTTAACAGCTCTTGGCTTGACTTAAATGAGGTCAGAATTTTTCCAGCTTTTTTTTATAGGTAGCCCGTAACTTCTAAGTGTGGTATTTTTGAGCTTAGTTTTTATTTCTGCAAAAAACTAAGCTAACAATATCACTCTACAGGATTAGTTAACCAATGAAACAAAGAGAATAAAACACTAGCAACCCGAGAACTTCTGAAAATAATATTATTCATGTTTCCCAAACAAATATATCCTCAAAATATCCAGCAGTGGCAAAGACACCAGCTGTGGACAGGAGCAGGGATGTTTTTTCAAACTGCCAAATCAGTGCTGTTTTCTTTTCCACTGTGTAAACTTTGTCAACAAAACTGGTTCTGTGAGAGCCATTGAAAATATTTCACCATATTCCAAATGTGACTGCCACAAATTAACTGCTAAAATTACAACAAGCACGTTTGAACTGGCAAATAGAATTGGCACGTTTCTTTGTCAGACTGCAAGCAATTGTGCTGTATGGTTGTAGGAAATCGCAGTTCATCCAGAAACACTCTTTTGTTACTGTGTCATATTAACATTTAGAAAGCTACATTAATTAAGGTTGTGGCACTCGGCAACAAAACGGATGAAATTCACGATTAAAGTGGATGATAAGACCATAACTGCTTTGCCTGGGTGAAACTAGGGAGTTCTGGACATGGGTTGATTTGAGGTAAGTTATTTGCTGTGTTCTATAGGCACAAGAGTTGGAAATTATGGCAAAGAATGTGAATCTTACTGCACTGCTTTATTTCAGAGTGTATTTTAAATTCATATGCTTTTCACTGGCATGGTAGCTGCAATTGTGGGATGAATGGGAGGGAGGGAAAATAGAGCTGTGCCCTTTCCCCTTTGCAACTGTTTTGTGAGACTTGTCTTGGCATGAGATGGAAACAGCCACAGCCCCCTACACAGCTTCATCTTGCACCAGTGTTCCCAGTTAACAATTATGCAGACAATGGTTTTGATTGTGTGCATACATCAACACCCCTCCCCCCAAATGTAAGGAGATTGTGCATCTCTGGTTGATAAAAGCAAGATAAACTGCAAACTGGGAACTCTCACGCCTGTTATGCTATTTTAAGATATCCTTTGCAAACATATTCTCTCCATATAGTGCTCCTGGTACTTTATGTGTGTGCTTACATGCCATCAGAGACCTCCTGCCTATCAGCATTGCTCTCCTGCAGGGTCTCTGCTTACTGTCCTGCAGTCTAGCATTTAACTGATTGTAATATTATAAATAGCCATGTGCTACCACACAGAACGAGGCTAGCACATGGCTAATTACGAGTATACAGTAATTAACTATGAGCTAAATTCGCAGGAGAGTATGTGGTGGTGGTCTATGAGGTATGTAATCAGACTGTTTGTTAAACCTTGGGAGCCTTTCCAGTCTG
Source organism: Nyctibius grandis (assembly GCF_013368605.1). Taxonomy (NCBI): domain Eukaryota; kingdom Metazoa; phylum Chordata; class Aves; order Nyctibiiformes; family Nyctibiidae; genus Nyctibius; species Nyctibius grandis. The sequence continues at coordinate 2,705,869 of NC_090658.1, forward strand.
TTAAGTAACTATACATAGTAATGAGACAATTTTTTAAAAACCATTTATGTATATTTATGGACAAAAAATAGTCTGTCTGATTTCTAAGCTGCAGTTAAAATATTGCTGCCTGATATATGAATGGTTAATTAAAAAGATGTAACAAAAGGTACATGTGCAACTGCGGCTTATCTGCATGTATGCGATTATTGTCTAAGCATTATCTGTGTCAGAAGTTTAGAGCGTTATTCGGTGTGAATGTTATGCCTTGTTTCATGTATGTGCAGGAAAAACAATAATACCATTTCTCCTTTTGTAGATTTGAATGTCATGTTACTCATTTTGTGGAGCATCTGTTCCTATATCTTCTTGAGCTTTGTCTGGCTTTTCTCCCTTTTCACATTGTAACGATTGCCAGTTAGTTTTGGTTTTATTTTTCTTCAGGATGTTCTTTCAGTTTGACTCCAAAAAGCATCCACACTGGCCTAGTGTAAGAACCATGGGGGTTAGGCCCTTTTGCTGGGCTGCTGCCTGTTAATTGCTCTTCTTCATTACCCTGACAGCTGTTACTGTCTGTTCCAGATTACCATGAATGAGGCCTCTCTTTATAAAATGTCAAGATGTCTACAGGGAAGTTAGATCAGACTCTTTCAAATACATTTAAATTTGATACTTCTCTATACCTGTCAAACCTCTGTTAAGTAACTTGGTATGAAAATACATTTTTTTATACACAGGTTCTTTTCTTCTCTGTGTCAGTAAGGGAGCACATCTAATTCTGTTTGAGTAATGTGATGTTGTTGAATACAATCAAAACACTTGGACTGTGCTCCTTTAAACTAATGTCTTCAGCTATTCACACATAGCTGTGTGTGACAGAGAAAGATAAAGACTTAAGCACCTGTGCCTTACTTCCCAGTTCAGTACAATAATATGGTAAGAACAAAGTTTACCAAAATTTCCTTCCTGATTGTATGATAGTTTTAAATTGTATTCTCAATGTGACTGCTACTTGTCTGAGTCTATGGATAGTTCACACCTTCCAGAGCTACTGTTTTAGGATATGTTCATTTTATCTACATATGTTATTAGCACAGAAGCATTCACATGGGGAAGTGTCAAGCAGAAGGCAGTGGGGACCCTGTGTTTGGGGTGTGTATGCTGCCAGATTCGATCTAGGTGCTGAATAGAATTGAAGGAAGATGGCAGCTGAAGGAGTCTGTTCATTGTCAAAATATTTTTATGCCCTGACCATCAAAAAATGTAAGCTTGGATGGTTTGATTAGATCCAAGTTTACTCGATTTTTATTATGTGGATAAAAGTAGTCTATTTTTGTGTGTGCGGATAGGTGAAGTGTTTCACACCTGGACTGTTGTTGGTATTTGATCATTATAAGAAGTTTGAAAGGGACACTTATTTCCTAGGAACTGTATTCTTTTTAGTTTTTTTCAGTGATGATTCTAAAAGATGATTTAGTCTCATTAAATTTTAATCCCAGTGTAGCTCCATGTAGCTTCAGTAGTATCAGAGAGAACTGATAGTGTTCTCGGGGTCAGAAGAAAATAGAATTGCATTGTCTGTGCAGAGAGGTTCTGTCTCCTGGGCTGTAATTGGCACATGCGGTCAATTATTGTTTTGAAATCTCTACTTGCACGAAGAGGCACAATCCCTCATCTCCCCTTTAGGCAGGTGGTGGCTGTGCTATCCCTAACTTAGGCCAGTGTCTAAATAATGTCAGAATAGAAATCAAGGTTCTAGGGCCAAATTAATTTGTGAGAGAGGAAAGCAGACAATCCTGTCTAGAGGCATAATGTAGGTCATAACTTCTAAGTGGTGTCTTTGTCACGACAGCGGATTGACAGCAACCAGATGCAGAGGTTATCCAATTGACTGGAATGGCTTAAACATAGTCTGTTATAATGGAATACCTCATTGTGGTGCAGACGGGCAATGGGGACATCCTGCTTACTCCTTAACTACCATCGAGGGAGAGAGTTCTGAAAATGTGGGTTAAAATTGCTTCTGTACTTGTTGATTAAAACTTCTGTGTGTGTGTGTTGTTTTTGTTTTGTTTTTCTTTGAACTTGGCAAAACTTTGACCTTTAGAAGTAGGAATTCAGACAAAATGTTGGGTATCTTTGTCATCTATTTTTTTTTGGTCATCCATGCAATGTTAGCTTGGTCTTTGTTTGCAATTATATTTTGTTGCATGCAGCTTGATCCCCATCTCTTTCTCATTTTGCAGCTTCCCCTGAAACTCATGTTCCTGTAGAAGATGATGCAGTGCATGTAATTAAAGTGGTAATGTGCAGATCTCCTTTCTAAATTCTTAACTTGTATGCAGTTACTTCTTTTAATTATCTATCCTTATTTTTGGCATTGGGTCACAGTATTGCGTGCTGTGGCTATTGTTTTTTTCCCCTGTTTCTTTATATCTTGATATACTGTCTCTGCTTGGGAATATATTTGGCATTTCCATGACACACAGTATTTCCTTGACTTGATTCTTTCCTTTCCTTGATTACTGCCCTCAACAGTTTAGTAAGGAAAATCAGACTATGAACTTAAACACACCTGATCTACAATATTTCTGAAAATAGTGTCTTAAATAATTCCTGAAAGAATCTCTGGTGTTTATGAAAATGTCTTGCCAAACACCTTTTCTTTTTGCTACTTAGTAAAATTACATTTCAGACGGCATGGTATATGGGAGGTGGGGACAAAAAGAGAGTTTCACCCTCTCTGAATTTCTCATACACTTTTCTTTAGAAACTGTTGTCTTTCTAATGGATTTTATGATACTAAGTTTGTTTATTTCTCAATAGGAATATCTTGAAAATGGCCCCTTATTTTCTGAACTGAAATTTTACCAGAGGGCTGCAAAACAAGAGCATAGTAAGTAATATATCAGTTCTGATTCAGGTAGATTTAAGCACAAGTCTGGGTTTTCTGATAACAACTGTCGCTTTAGAGCGTGATAGCCAACTCATTTCATATACACTGAACTAACCCTAGTTGGTGCTGTAATAGTTCTAGGTTGCTGTAGGTTTCTTTACTTTGATGTCATCCTCGTCCTTTCTGATCAGAAGGGAGAACAGATGCGTGCCAAATTTATGATGTGCACACTTCAGAGTGCACAACAATGAATGGACTCCAGAGAGAGGCCAGCCTTGGAACAGAGGTACTACATGAACTAATTGGTCACCATATTTCTGCTAGTAACTATTTCCATGTGCAGAGCTAAGAGTGTCTGTAATCATCAGAGGATTTAGTAGTAATCAAGGCACTTGATTCTGCAGACACTTAAACATGGATGTGATTTATTCCTGGGAACTGTCCTAAAGACTTTGGATGACTTAGATTGCTGGTAGACATAAGCTCTTTTGATAGCTTGAAGCATTCTGTATTGAATAAAGTAGAGCTTCTAAAGGAATTATTTCTTCAGCTATTGATAATTGCTTGTCTGCCTTCTAAGGGAAGAAAGTACAACATTGCTAGAACAAAAAAACTGCTTCTTGTTTTGAACAATGTAGAGAACTTCACAGTAAAATTATGGTCTGAATTGTTTGCTACACAAACTGCCAAATAAGTCTTATTTGTTTCATTGTTTCATTCAAAGTTTTGGCTTGCTAGCTAAAACAAAAAACAATAAAAAAAACCCTGCACCAAACTTGAAATTCTCCAGCTACCTTTAACCCAATGTTATCTTTTATTATTATTACAGTAAGAAAATGGACGAATCTCAAAAAAATAAGATGTTTAGGAATTCCAGTGTTTTGGGGATCAGGCCTGGCTGAGTACAAGGGAAAAAGGTAATAAGATGAATTGTAATTAAGCCTCAAATTGCCTGAAGATCCATTTTCAACAAAATAGAGGTATGTCCTTTCAATCTGACACAAACTTGCAGTCTTGTCTTAAAGGATTCCTCCCTTTTATGTATCTTCTGGCAGCTATAGATTCATGGTCATGGAGAGACTGGGGGAAGACCTTCAAAGAATCTTTGAAGATTGTGGAAACAGATTTAAGAAGACGACTGTTTTGCAGCTTGGGGCACGAATGGTACGTACACTGAGAGGGGAAATTGCTATGTCTCCAACTTGCTGAATTCAACTAGAAAATTATCTTTCTAACATAGTTCCTTTAGGGAGCTGTTGAGTTTAGAATTAAACGTGTAAATGCTATGTATTTTCTTATTTTTCATCTTTTTTTTTTTAAATAAAATGAGTATTAGGTTGAAAATCAAGACCCCCTGCAAACTGGAAGTTGGTGGGCTCAAACCAAAATTTTTTCTAATAGGTTAAAACACAGACCATACACTTCAAAATGTGTGTCTAGACTGAGATGTGTAAGCCTATTCTCATATGCTTTAACTTGTATTGATTTTTTTTTCTCCCCCAAGTCTGAAGGGTATTGTATTAGACATCCATATTTGTCAAACTTCACAATTGCATGCCTGAATGCAAAATTTTCAGTGTGTTTGCTGAACACACTGATTGTACAGGCCAGGATTAGGCTAGTCTGCAAATATCAGTTTTGTTTTCAACTGTGTGTAGACTGGCACATACCAACGGAGATTTTATATGTGCTCCTTCGTAATATCATTTGTGTTGTGAAAGACTGCTATTACTGAACGGAGGTGCACAGCAAAAGGAGTAGAAGCAATGGTCATAAGTTGCAAGAAGAGGAACTCTGAGTATAAAGGAAACATTTTTGCAGAAAGAATGTCTCAGCACTGGAGCATGCTTCCCAGAGGCTGTGAAACATCCATCCTTGAGGACTTCTGAAACTTGACTATTCAATCTCCTGTGCAACCTGATCTAACTTACATTAGTGCTGCTTGAAGCAGGGGGTTTAGACTGGACACCTCCAAAGTTTCCTTTTAACCTAAATAATAATAATAATAAAAAGTGAAGGGCTTTTGTAGTTGCATAATTGTCAAACTTGTAACACTTTGTACTCTCCAAAAGCCAGGATTAGATTGTCCGATTGTCCTTTGTGTGAGTTGCCAAGGGCAAACATTTTTTTTAATAACTATTAGAGCTATCGTACCTCAGTAAGGTGCTGAAGAAGGATGATGATGGGGGGATAGTGACATGAAATGCAGTTCATGTAATAATTGGGAGGATCAAATATATTATAAACCTTCAGGGCTGATTGAATATGTTCTTCTTAAGAGCTTGGTGTTCTCAACAGTTCCTCCAGTGTTTATAAAGTACTAGTTTCATGCTTGCTTTATGAACTTAGAAGCTGGAACTCGTAGGAATACTCATGGCAAAGTATGGCTTGTTTATATTTGCCATCAGCTGTGTGCCTGGTGGGAACAGACCCTGTGGACAGAGTGGGCAGTCCTTGTGCTCTGGCTCAGAACAAATTTGTCAGCTCAGTCTGTGTAGCCCTTGATTGCACTGTATAAGTGAGAAATATTTGGTGGTAGGGTTAGGGGCTGAGTGGAGAAGATGATGATGTTTTCTGTTCTAAATCCTTTCCTAGTTGGATACTTTGGAATATATACATGAAAATGAGTATGTTCATGGTGACATTAAAGCAGCAAATCTACTTTTGGGCTACACCAATCCACACGAGGTAAGCACGTTTACTTCTCTACACTGTTACTCTGATGTGTTTATAACTGTTTAATAGTTTTAAGTTATGTATATCCTGCATTAACAATTTACGTAGTAAAAGAAGTTTATGCATGAACATTCACATCCTCTCATGACAAATCTGAGAGTGGCTCTGTGGAGCTTCAGATTTGAGAAAGAAGCAGGACAAAACTGCTTTGTTCCCTTTGCGCTCTGCTGAGGGATAGTGGTATGGACAGGTAAGCTGTCAAGAGAGTAAGTTAGAGGACCTAAATGCTGTTCTAGGTTGTGCCAGTTTAAGTATATTAGTAGAGTTTAAGGATGTGGCCCACTGTATTTTCATTCTTGGGGAGCTCCAGCTTTCTAATATTGTCATGAATTGTGTTTCTGTGCTGCTAACTCTTATGTCCTGCTCGTTGTAGTGTATATAGTAGGTAAGATTAAGGTTGCTGCTCTCTAACACTATAGAGCCTAAAGCTAGCCTTGAAACTGAAGTGTTTTGGTGAAATGTTGTGAAACAAATCTTTTGATCCTGTCATACTCTACATGCTTTTATGATGTCTTTTTTTCTTCAGTTAATAAAATCTAAGTATGCTTTTTTTCTTGGAAAAAAAATATCATTTGGGAAAAAAGGACATCTCTAACTTCACTTTTAGATATAATTAGCTGTAAGCAATACTTCTCCTTTTCTTTCAATTTTTGTTTTTCTGCTGCAGTGCTGAAGGGACAGATCTTGCAAAACGGCTCACTGCCATTGGAGGTTGAACCATTGAACTGTAGCTGATTTTTTTATAAGTTAAATGGTTGATTCAAATTTGACTTTTCACCTTTCTAAATCACATAGTTTGAAAACTCTCATGACTGTTTAAAACAGCCATGTTTTTACACAGTGGGAGCAGCCAGTCCATAATCTCAGTTTATGGTGTTTACCAGCGTTCTGAATCCAAAGGAGGCGGCTATTTAGAGGCAAAACGATGTGCTACCCAATCCCATTAACATAACTCAAATTACTTTTTTTTTGTCTTGGCTATTGTGCATTTTTATGACAGCAAGATACGTTGTTGTTTTTCACATTGAAATAATTTTGGAAATGTCCATTTAGAGTAATCATAAAATTTTAAGACATGTAGCTGACTTGGATCAGCTGCTTTTGAATTAGCCAGATTGTGAGGTGATATTCTGATTTGTTTCTCTTGTTGTCTGCATGAAGATTGTGCTACTAGTATTTTGTTTTCATGAGTAGTAAATTCATGGACAGATTAAAAATAAGGTACTTGTGAGTTACTGGACAGAGGTTTTTAGGTGGAAGTAGAACTTGTTATATTTATTAAATAAAAGAAATCAATAGATATTCCAATTTAAGTAGCTCCTAACTCAACACGTACAAAGTGGATGTTACTGCTGAGGTTTTGTGTGGAATTTTGTTTCAGTAAAATTTCTTTTCCACTGAAATAATTCTATAAGACAGTTTTAAAAGTTCACATTCTAATTCAGAAGAGCTAACAGGAGAGAATTTCTAATATTTGCTTGCATTTGTAAGGTATGAATTAAATTTTCATTTCTGTATGCTTAAGAAAACTTAGAGCTGTTCAGATAAACTTCCCAGTCATGGGCCTCAGAAATTCTGCAAGTGGCCCCAGGTCTGCTGGTTTCACTGAAGCCGTGATAGCTATACCATACCAGTCTAGAGCCACGTAGATAGTGATGGTTATTTCTAAATGTATTTTAAGGTAATGTGTGCTATATTTAGCTTACACAGCAGGGCAGATGGCTTAATGAGGCTGTTTATGGTCAAATAAAAAATTATTTTCCAGGCACAACTTGCACTATATCTTGAAACACGTATGCTCTGTGGCTTGCAGGGCATGAAAAGAAGGAATAATCTCAGCAACACCACAGCTAAAACTTTCAAATTGGCAGATCTACGTATGCCACAAAACTGAATATTCTTCCCCTGGAATTGTTGACTCTGATGTGGTGTCTGCCCCCATACTTCAGTAAATGTTCTTTATGTGAGTTAGGAGCAGTGCTAGGCAATATCCTCACACAGATTCAGGTATTCAGAACTGTGCATGTGTACATGCACAGATGATTTGGCATTTGTCATGTCCTGGCTATTTGCATGTGCCATTAATTTGCATGTAATTTTGCCATGAAAGTTGCTTCTTCCTATTCCAAACGTGTCCAGTTCCTGTGTAAGACTTCACGATGTTCTGATAGCCTTTTCCACAGATCAGGCTGTCTTTATAACATGCTGGTGAGCAGAATGTGTTATGTATTTACCAGACCAGTATTTTGGGAAGCTCTGTGGAACATTACCACTGACAAAATATGACAACAATGTGGAATATCCTGTATCCTCTCAACTGTTGCTGGAGATGCTGTGTTTTAATTTGGAAATCTTGTACTAACCGTAGACACTTCAGATAAAACCTCAGACACTGTTGCTGCTACCAAATGCCTGTGAAGCGTTTTGTACAACCTTCTCTCTCTGTTAAAATGAGGGATAGCTAGATTGCCTTGGTCTTGTTTTTCTAAAACAATGGAACTGGGAGGTAAAGTGATTAAACTAATCTCATAAATAGGGAGTGAGAGCATCTAGCCAGTGGCAAACTCAAACTCAGGAAAGCAAGCTGAGACCTGTAGCTCCAGTGCGAGCTGGCATAATAAAGCTGTCTGACCTAACAATTTCTTGTGAGTTTTTGTGAAGAAGTTTATGCTAGTGGGTTCTTGCTCTTTAGGGTCTAGGATTTTAAGAGAAAATAAATTGGAAGTTTTCTTTAATTCTAGAAATTTGTTTTTAAAAGAAACATATCTAATCACCTAAAATATATATATTCAAAATGTATTTTCATATTCTGTTTTGGTGAAGAGAGAGAAATATCTGTTCAAAAAAAGCATGTGTACCTTTATACTCAACGTTGTCATTGGCTGTTCATGTGTACTATTATGTGTGAATTTGTCACTGACTTCCTGCAGTTCCAAAAAAAGATCATTTTTCTATGTTAGACTTTCTGCTGCTACGCTCTCTTCTGTAAATTAACCTGGTAAATTTACACCACAGCCAATAAATATCATAGTCCCCTTTTAAAAAGAACACGTGAAATCCACACTGCTATCCCCTACCTTCTGTGGCAAGGCAGAGAAACAAATAAAGTAAAGGTCCTGTCACTCTGTGACCTCCAAATGATGTTCAGGAATGGTTAGAAGATCAGAATCAACTGACCTCAAAGAGCAGTTTGCTGCAGATCTATTCAGTAGAAGGGAACGAGGCCATTCAGTGAGTTACAGGTCAAAAGATCAATTCTCTAGTCAATATGTTTCTGAACACGGACCCAGCACAATGACTGACAGAAGAGGAGTGATGTACTGAGGGAAGTACACAGCCCATGAATCTCGAAGAGGACTGAAAGAAAACTTGAAGTGATCAGACCTATAAATTACAGACTAAGTGAAGCACCGTCTCAGTATTGTGGCGAGTTAAAGATAATTTGGTGCGTAGTAATAACTGTATGATAAAGTAGAATAAGCATTATTGATATGGACTCTAAAAGAGAAATTAAAAACCATTAAACTCATTTAAATTGTCATACCCTTAAAAGGGACAAGCTGTCACCCGACAAGAGCTTAAAATCAGAGGTTTTTAATAAATGGAATAAGGTTTGGAAGAGTGTCTCTTCAAAACAATTACCTTGAAGTATTTTCTTTCCCTCCGCACCCCATGGAACATTTGGGCAGACATGCTGCAGTGTGGCAGACTCAAGGCTGTACCAGAAGTTGCTTAGTTGGATTTTTAAGCTGTAAATTTTAATTGCATTTGCACCTCAGTTCTGATTTTGATTTTAAGTGTTTCTTAGACAAGATAGTAACAGAATAAAACTCTCAGACTTATCATAGATACCCTTAACCGAGAAGGAAAAAAGAATACAAAAATGTTTCAAAATGTTAATTTTTTGTGACCATCTTTCAGTGGACCAGCATTGAAGATACAGAGCTCACGCATTGATCATATGGGAAAAACATGCATGAAAACAATTCCAACTTTAAGCCATTTTTCGTTGTGAGGTGAATCATTGTGATTCCTGCTCTTTAGTCCAGTATGACAGATTAGCTAAAGAGCAGATGAATTGAGAAAAATTAAAATCTGCCACTGCCAAGTAACAGAAGATTTCTTCCCCTCTCTCCTTTGTTTAACCTGCTTTCCTCCTTCCTGGGTTTCTGTTTTGTGAAAGATGCTATTTTTATCCCAATCACTATACTTGAGACTTCCTGTCCCAAGATGGACTTGAGTCCATCTTTACCCTTTTCGTAGAGTAGTGTCCATCTGAAGCTGACAGCACTATGGCCATTAGCAACCAGTCTGCCTCTTATTAGTAGGTATCTACTTAATTATTTACAGCGCATTACGTAAGCCTAGTAATGGAACCATTGGGAAGAAAATGTACAAAGAAAATCACTGTGTTGTTATCCGTTCAGCAATAAATCTCCTGCTGTATGTACTTCAAGATAAAGAGAATACCATGAGAATCCAAAATGCTGGGCTTATGACTTCCCAGATCAGTGCAGGTATATATCATAACATATACAAGTTGTAAGAATTTTATATGTTTAGCAGATACTTATCACTTCAGATGCAAAGCGCTGCGAGGGAGTCATACACAGAGAGGACAAGGGGACTGCCGAATCTATGGCTGGTTGCTCCTGCATATAAATAGTTATTTGTGCCTGTGTGGCTGTGGGCTTGAGTAAGATGGGCACATTCATGTTTGCATGAAATTAAGTGCGAAGACTTTCGAAATCTGGCTCCTAATCTATAACAAAATCTATTAATAACAGACCGTGCGAAGCGCTGCTGAGTCTAGTGCAGACTGGGATGTGTGAAAAAGAGAAACTTGAACAAAAACAAGAGTTAAAATAAGTGAGTGTGGGGGGAGGAGTGTACAGTGTAACACAGCTAAACCCAGCTGTTCTGGGCTTATGTCACTGTTGCACCTTCATCATCCATGTTACCATTCCTTGTTTCAAGTGTCTTGTTTATCCTAGTCTACATGTTTTGTTCTCTTTTTGTTCTTATTTGTTTTGTTGTTCCTAAAAAAAATCATGCAGATGAAAAATATTTATGGTATTGAAACACATACTAACACTGACAGGTTTTCTCAATATTCTTTAACACTCATCTTCTTTTCCCCCTTCCTATACCCTTAAAAAAACCCCAACAACCTACAAATTCGTTAACTACCCCTACCCACCGTGTTCTGAGCAAATTTGGAAGGGCACGTTGTGTCACATTATCAAAAAGTGACAACTAACTATAAAGAACTATATATCTTTTTAATGATGGAAGGGTTATAATGATAATTGATGAACTGAAATTCATGGTAATTTAAAATAATGTAGTCATTCTAATAATGGTTGTGGCAAGGTTGTAACAGTGCATTGCTGGCTTTGTACAAGCTGAAGGGGATTGATTTTTGTTGGTGGCCAAGAGGCTTTGCCTTGAGAGGCTACCATCGGCTGCATGTTTGTGGAAGAAATCTGGTGTGAAAGTTGTGGAGGTGATGAATGGCTCAGCTAGAAGTGAGCTAAACAGTGACACTCAGGACCAACTTCTGGAGCAAACTGGTGCGATCATAGATGTTGTTGCAATTGCATGTGAGTGGCTTTAAGAAGTGATTGCTGCTTAGTTTCCAGGTCCTGCCACCATCAGTCAAGGCAGAATAACCTAAAGCTACTTCTCACTTTTAGAGGGGTTTTTCAGTATAAATTTAAAACTCCTCTGCTGATACTACTAGTGACGGTGTTTTAAGCAAACATGTTGCTTAAAAATGGGTTAAGAGCATATAGCTGCTGTGATTTATCTCTAGGATAACTGGTAACTTTTTTACATAGTTCAAGTTTGATTAGCAAATATTTGTGGCTACTTTCTAGACGCCCTGTCATTAAGATAGTTTGAAAGACCACCAAGGCTGGGCTGCTGTATGGGAGTGTCTATCACATAAGGTAGCATTCCCAGCCCAGACAGACCCAGAGAGCTGGCAGGGATGCTTTTCTTGTGTTGTTTTTTCTAACAGTTAAAATCTCATTTTATACGGCGTAGCCTGAATTTTTGAAGGTTGAAATCTGCTCTGTATTTCATCTTATTATATCTGTTCAACTGTACATGTCAGAAATCTGTAGTCAAGCAATATCCAAAGTGTACCGCTTAGCCTGGGAAGAACACATCTTCTAGCCTACTCTCTCCTTCCCAGCCCACAAAGGATGCAGAAGACTCACCAAACTTGGTATTAGGGTAGTTTAAATTAGTTTTCTCACACTGACTGTGGGCTCAATTAGGATGGGTACCAGAGCATCAGGAACACGCTGGAGAATGGATGCAGGAGAAAATCAAATCGGTCAACCCAACAAAGTTTATGCCTTGTCCCAGATTTTCTAAACGTGCCTCTGGTCTTTAATCTTGTATCACAGTTTGTATAGTCTGTCAGGTGAAAAACATCACTGGTAATCTTAAAAGCCATCACCCTGCAGGAAGTGAGTGCTGCATCCTGGCTTACACGCTCCAAATAAGCACAGATCTTGCAGCAGAAACAGTAAAACCAAGAGACCAGCCATCCCAGGATTTGAAGCTGCCTGGAGCACAAACAGGAATCAGTAGTTCAACAGAATGTGGTAGAAAATAATGCATTAAGTTTTTTTAAGGGTTGGTTGTTTGTTTATTTGTTTTTCCTCTACCAGGAGTGACATAATTAAATTACAAGTGAGTGCCAGAAGAGTTTATTGTAGACTTTTATAGGATAAATTATTTTTTAGCTAAAGAGGACACAAAACTAAGGTTCAAATAAGAAAAAGCTTTTCCTTGCAATATGATATAGTAGAAATGATCTGTATATGCCTTTAGATGGTTTAGCTTTTGCCCGAGAGATCTGTTCCATCGGCAATATAATAGCAGTCTGTAGCAATTTTTTTAAGTGAAAGTACCATACTTGGATATTTATAAAAAAAGCAATTACCTAATGTGAGAACTGGTCAATGTAAGGGGCAAAGGCCGGGTGGGAGTGTGAAAATGACAGAGTGAGAAAATAACCTATGGGATATTGTGGGGTGGACAGATTGTGATTAAATTCCAGCTGCTTTCAACAAGTTACTGCTTGTCAGCTGCGCTGCAGTAATTGACCACGTGCATGTATTAAGTCCACCCCTGTTGGAGGGTAGAACATGTTAATCTGAACTTCATAGAGTGGACTTGCGCCCTTAATCTGAATTATGTGAGTGGCAGAATTGACACGGATGCGGTACCGTGTGCTCTATGCCTGTAGAGAAATAGAGGCGTAGGAGCCAGATGGCATGTTCGGGTTTGTCTTGACAGGCAGCAGGAGAACAGAAAGTAAAATTCAGCTCTCCTGAGCTATTCTGTTTACAGCTTCAAATACCGTAAAAGTGAGCGAGACCAAGTTTAAAGTCAGTTAATACTTGCACAGTTAAGTCCCAAGAATATGCAAGTGCATCTCCCAGATACGTCATTCAGAAGTGTGGGGCCTCCTCTCTCTGGTTATTTAGGTGGCTATAGTGAAGCATCTTGGAAAAAAAACACACCCCTGTGCCAGGGTGGAAAGGTAAATGTGGCATGCATGAGCTCGCTGCAGTATACACAGTGGGGGCTCACATTTTTTTTCCTCTTACACTGATTTAGCTCCATGGATTTGCTTCAGAGTAACTTAGAGTGAGGTCTGGCTCTGTGCCTTTTCAAAATTTATTATAAATTCAGGAGTGATTTACTAAGATTGCTTTCTGGGTTGGCGGGGGGGGGGGGCTAGTTTGTTTTGCTTTGCTTTATCTTACACTTTGTGTTTAAATAGTTGTTGCCAGTACGAAGTTACTGACAGTGACATTGAAAAAGATGAGACTGCAGTTAGGCTAATGCCCAGCAACCCTGTGGTCACCGTCCCTGTTAGCGCTGGAGCCCTGTGTCCCGTCTGGCTGGGGGGAAGCTGCTGCCTCTCAGTTCCTCTGGCTTTTAAGTTGCGCTGCTGTTATGAAATTGTACAGTCTCAGCTGATGGAAAATTTGAAGAAAGATGTGTATGTGCCTGTTTAAGTAAGGAGAGGAAGGGGTCCCATAAGCAACGTGAGGATACATAAAAGGCATATTGCATTTTATGATGTCTAGATGCCCACCTGGAGAGGAGAGAGCTTAGGAACAAAATAAAAAGACTGAAATTCTGCTCGACTCTGAAATAAGATAAGAGTATAGTAGTGGAAAGATTTAAATGGGGAGGGCAGCTGTTATAGCCCCCAGTTGTACATATTTTATCCTGAGGCACCATTTGGTTTAATAAAATTTAGATCTAAGGCTGTCCTTAACCTATCAGTTTCTTAAGACTTAATTATAAAGGTTATACTTTCAAAGGACAAAAGCATTATTCATTTGTCTGTTCATGTCTTCCAGGTTTATCTTGCAGATTATGGACTTTCCTACAGATATTGTCCCAATGGGAACCACAAACAGTATCAGGAAAATCCTAGGAAGGGCCATAATGGGACAATAGAGTTTACCAGCATAGATGCCCACAAGGGAGTAGGTAGGTTTCTTTTTTTTTATTCCAGAGGAGTGATTACAGAATGAGTAATCAGGCTGTGTGAGCTGATGTATACAATAGGAGCAGTCTTGGGGATTGCTCAGGGTTGATCAGCCCCTTGTGTGGTGACCTCTTCTTGTACCTGGGAACGCTTCTCCAGGGCTGCTGGGGGAAGGGGGGCAGCACGATGAAAACTGAAAGGCTGCTGCACGTATGGAACTGGAAGGTGGGCCAAGATGCCTGACGAAGAGCTTGCCATTAAACTTAATTGGTTCATGTTGGGAGTACTGGTTTGTGTTTGCTGTACTCTGTAGGCAGGCAGAGGCAGTATTTGCTTATGTTGCATTGTCAAGAAAAAATATTTCGAGTCTGCACTGTGCTTTAGGGAGGGCTGTGTCTGAGTGTCACCATCTGTGTTATGGGAGGATATTTCAAGATGACATTCCTTCTGCAAGGAGAAAAACCTTTTTTGAAGCCATAAAGTGTTAACTTTTTGAAATCTTTTTCCAGTAGCCTTTCATATATCTTACTTATTTAAACTCACTTTGATGGTATTGGAAACACATTTGCAGGTAAATTACATACATAGTCCTTTTATTGGATATTGATTGTACTGCCTTGCATTCCAAGGCAGACTTAATTCAACAATTCCCTAATTAGTTAAAGTCATAACCTATGTCTTGTATTCATTTACCATTAATTAAACCTTAGCTGTTTATTACACTGCAGTCCAAATCCAATAGCAGACCCATAGAGCCATGGAAAAGGGAATGGGAGGTCAATATCGAAAATATATGGTGCAAAGTCCCACTGATGGCTGCATTGTTCACAATCAATATGGTCAATGCAACACAACTTTCTTACTTGCTATGTCAGCAAGACAAAAAGTCAATTGTAATGTTATGCTAGTGAAAAAAATGGTGATTATTGAAACAATTTGACTCTTGCTATGAAACAGTGTTTTTGTTAACTTTTCTTTCCCATATTCCCCCCCCCCCCCCCCCACCAAGATCTTCTAAAACAAAAGGAACGGTTTTCTGCTGCCAGCTTTGCTAGGATCATAGTGTCACAAGTGATAACTGTAGAAATTTGTGCTTGTTAATAGCTGCTGAACTGTTACCTTAAACTAATACTTTCTAACGAGTTTTAGTTGGCACAAACAACTGTATATTATTGCTTTTTCTATTAAAAGGACCATTGACCATGTAATGTAGAGGGTCTTGATAATTTGCCGGCGCTGTTAAAACCTGCAATCGTTTAACTCTGGTCATTAGGAAAAATGAAATAAGACTGTCAACTATTTGCTGCTAAGACAATTGCACAATTTCACCTGCTAAAAAATATTTTGTTGTGAAGAGGGCATCTGTTTCAGCCTGTTTCAAGCCCTCCTGAGCCTGCAGTGCATTTTCTGGAGACCTGATTCTGGCTGTTTTTCCTGGGAGTGTGAGCGGTGTGGCTGTGTACTAGTGTTTGATGTGGATGCTGTTTGAAGAACAGGTGGAGGCTGCAGTATTTGGGATTTGGCAGTTGGATAGTTGTAGCAGCCAGTTTGTCTAGTGGACAGGTGTCTGTTGATGTGATTACAGAACTGAGAATTCCTTTTATTTGAAAGAGCAGGGAAATTTTCAGACTTGGGTGGCGAAGGGTGTGCACGTGCAAGTGTGAGTTGTTGCCTTCTGCAATCTGTGGGTTAGATTACCCCCTCAAGTAGCTGAAGCCATGATGGAATCAGTGAAAAGCGGAGGACTCCAGAAAACAAAATGTTCAGAAAGATAGCTTGAGGGAGCTTACCCCCATCTTACGCTTGAAAATTTTTTGCTTGTTCATAGCTGCACACAAAATCCGCAGATTTTTCTGATGCTCCCTCCAGAAGAGCCTGCAGAACATCGTGTAATATCTGGTATGGTGCTGAGAATCCAAACTATTCACATTGAATGCCTCAGCTCTGACCTTGTAACAGCCTGAATCCATTGAGGTCCAGTTACCAGTTTCCCATTTGCAGCAGGTCTCTCACCATCCCAGGGAAACAGGCATCTGCAGCGTCTTCTGTCGGGGATTGCACAGGTCCAGGTGGCAGAACGCAGGGGCTGGTTTCCCTCATCTCATCTCTTCTTGTGAGGTTTAGAGTTGTGGAGATGTTTCCAACAGTTGGGGCAAAGGAGCAATTCTTTGCTCAACAATCTCCTGTACTCCCGACTTGTGATTGAATCTTGGTGCAGTCTCCTGTACCAAGCGAGGTGGGGAGCTCTTCTGAGAAGTGTTTAAAGACTGTTTCACTGTTGGCAAATTAAAGCTGCATAGACAGCTTCATTCTAGTGTTACCCAGTTTTTCAGGGTGGAATATTTATTTCAAGGCTTTTAGAATGTAGTTCCATTTTTAAATGTTATTTTATATAAATAAGATCCTTTCCAGAGGGAATTTCCTGAGTGTACGTAGCAACATAAATATATCTCAAACCTCAACACCGCTGAATAGTCCCAGTTGCTGTATTGAGCCAGACAAATGAGAACATTCTGACTTGCTCTGTCTTTATTCATAAAGTACCTACTTGAAGACATAGAGCCATTTGAGGTATGTGCTGAAACTTAAAACAAAGTTATGAATTTGTTGCTTTCAAAAGTGTCTCTTGGCAACGCTTAAAGCTGATAACCTCCTTTCATAAAGCCAATCAGATGCAATGACTGCCCACTAATTCAAATCGACACTGGTGTTTCCCCAGGTGTATCAAGAGATTAACCCTGCTGCATGCCTACTTACTGCCCAAACTCTCTGGAGTTCATCAGGTGTAGAGGTTACGCAGTCCACTGAGATTTAGAAAGTTTCCTACCAGCGGCCACTGCGTGGTAACACTTGTGTGGTAGAATTAGTCCCTGTTCTTCTGACAGCCTCGGGCAAGGGCTTGGACATGCTGTTCCTGTGGCAGCTGATGGTGAATCGCTGCATTCAAACAAGTTACTTTCATGAATCATAGATTCATCCTTTAGTGCGTGCAGGTGGACACTGATGGTGCTGGTGGCTTTGACTTTGTGCTGGAACTGAGGAGGAATTCTCCCTGAGCTGGGAAAGGCTGGGGGCAGCTGCCCTGCCTCGTGTCTCAGCTCTTCATGCTGGTTTTGTCTTCAGTTTTGCACGGCTTTGTGGGTTTTTTAAGTTTAAAACCTCTTTATTTTGATGCAAATTGCATATGGCACAACTGCATTGTTAGGTTTAGCGTAGTATTTGAGTGTATTCATTTTTAAAGACCATACTGTATAAACAGTATTACATTTTTGCTTGTTGATTGATAATTAAAGAGAATTATATCTGTACCCAGTGTACGTTTAAAAAATTGTTACATAGTTAGTGTTAAAAAGTAATATTTGGATCAATGCCTCCTATGGATTTTTGTAGATTTTCTACTCACTGAGGCATGCAGTCAATACCTAATTTCTCTGGAGATATACTGCGCTTAACATATTGAGTTTTTTTTAAATACTCCAGTCCTGTGCATTGAGTGCATACGACCAGTTTTAATTTGCTATCATTGATGAACATAAGAGTATGAACTGTCTATGTAGAATTCCCTCTAGCATATATTTGTATTTGCCATAGATTTCAAGGTAACTCTCCCTTTTAACAATGTTTCAGAGTCACTATGAGCAATTCTGCCATCTCTCACATTGGGTACAGGGCCTACTGAAATCCTTGCACAACATATATCTACATCTGGAGTAGTAAAAGCTGCTTAAGACAGTAGTGGTGATTTTTGACAAGCTTAAGGCTAAGTAGAATGTCTGATGACATTTGCCTCAGTCAGGCCTCACTTTTTTTTTGTAGCTGGTGAATATGTTTTGTCTGAGTTGGTTTCATCGAGGAAAAGTGTCTTTACTTCGATATCCTGTGTTGGGGAAGGCAGTTGCAGCTATGTTCGATGCCATATTTTAGCCAGGTTGTGCCCCTTACGTTGGGTTATTGCAGCGTGCGCTCCTTGAGGTCCGTCCTGATGCTTGTGTGCTGTGTTTGTACAGAGCAATGCAGGCGTGGGCTGACTGCAGGGAGAGCTCGGCAGTTCTTGTTCTTATTTTCCCCACTGGTCTGACAGAACTGTTGCTGTTTGATATTAAAAACATAGCTCAGTGCTTGTCCGTTTTTCCTTTTCTTTTACGCACAGGGGTTGACTGGAATATGTGCAGGGTTCATTTTCTGAGGAAGTATGTGCAAGAATATAAACACCTATGCTTGGAAACATATTCTGTCTGAGCCCACATGGCTTCTAGAGAACAGAGCTCTAAATGGCTCTGGATCAAGAGGTTTATTTGGCATCTGTCCATGTATAGTTAGGAGTCAGAGGGAGCCTGCTGGATTTTTTGGTTGGTCAAATGAATTATTGATTTGCTGCAGTTTTCTATGTGTTTCTCAAAGACTGTGTGCAGGACAAACTGTAAATCCTAAAAAAAAAAAAGGAAAATATAACCTGTCTGGTGAAAAATGGGTGGAACTTTGCAGTGTGAAATAAACAAAAAGATGTTTTAGTTTCTGAGTGTTGGATTAGAAATGTGTGCCCAGCATAAAAGGGAGCAGGAGGTCATTGTAAGCAAAAGAAGAGTTGGGCTTTAGCAAGGAGAAGATTGAATAGGTTCCTATAATCACCTCTGTAAACGTATTCCGTCCTGCCAAGAAGGTCCAGAGCAGCAAAACTAAGATGACGAGCACCACAGCTTCCCAGCACAACTGCGGAGTATGGCTGGGAACTGGCTGTTTCATTTTGGCTCTCATTCTCTGCGCCAGGAATTCAAAAAGTTAGCGAATCTCAGAGCTTCTTGTCAGCCCCTACTTGTCAGCCCCTTACCTTTGTGATTTTTTTTTCTGCCACACAGATGTGAAAGAAGAGTAAAACTTCCTGTCCCCACTCTCCTGCCACACATTCTTACTGCAAGCTTGGAACCTTTTACTTCCGACCAGGTCCCCGCAGCTCTTGTCACCACCATTTTATCTCCTACCCAGATCTCGTGGTGAAGTTCCCTCGCATCTTCCAGCCTTCCCACGACATAAACTTCTCCCCACCAAATCAGGATTCCAGCCCTCTTCCTTTCAGCACGGCACCTCTGTACCCGCCCAAGGCGAGGTCAGTGCTGGGGAGTCACGGTTGTCTCCTCCCTGTGAACAACTGCAGGAACCTCCTGCCAGCTCGGCAGCGTCTCCTGCTGACCAGCCGTACGACCCGTGGAGGGTACAGCTGTAGGATCCGAGTTTAGGAGAGAGACCATAGCTGGCGCAGGAAAAGTTGCTCATTGCCATGCCCCAGACTGAGTTCTCTGGCAGAGCTGTAGTCCAGTGGTGGTGACACCATGTTTGCACTGGATTTTTCTTTCCAGCATTCCGTGGTGGTGGTTCTTGTCACTGAGTACTGCAGCAATGTGTCAAGCCAATGGTTCAGAACTGTACGTGGTGGGAGGAGAGATTGTTCCCAGCCCCTGCTGGCAGTTGCCCTGCCTGAGACTGAGTAACTCTGCCTCCAAGCATTAAAATTTATCTTAAATTTAACTATGTTTATCTAACCTGTTCTCTGTAGGCGCCCACTCTGTTCAGTTAGTCACTATCCTGCTGCAGTGAACTCCTCAGACTGGCCAGTACCTTGGGGAAGCAATACTTCATTATTAGCTTTTTTTTTTTGGTCTTTTCCTTTCTCCTGCCCCTAACATAGGCACTGATTTTTGCCAAGTCTTGTATTTGCCTGTTTTTTTATAATCTCAACCTTAAGAACTTATATCACTTTTAGTTCATTTAGTAAAACATTGTGATGATACGTTTTTAACATAATTATATTTCTCCATGGTCATGTTAACACTCCTTTCCTTTATGGGCTTGTGGATTAATGGCTATGGTATGAGTTATATTTGTTTGTGAATTAACATGAATTTGTATGCTGGAATGCCAGTGAGGATTGGAGGCTCCACGGCATGTAGATGCAACTAAAATCTTCCTTTTTATGAAAAGCTTCCCATCTAAAGAAACACTAACGGTGAAATTATAATGGAACAGTGCTAATTAAAAATAATAGAAGAACATTTCATCTGTCACTCGTTAGCCTCCTAGATCTTTACAGAAGGCTTGAGAAAGTTAGCTTAATATGGGCCATCGAGGAAAACTCCCATTTTCACGTGGGTTTCAGATGAGTTCTTGGGAGCAGTGCAGTTTTGAGAGCATATTGTGGCTGGTGTGGTATCGTTTATGATCTATTTTGAAATAGTAATGTGAATATAAATTAGGGCTCAGATAGCTCCCAAATCCAGTAAACAGAGATACACAATATATTTTCTTCCCAGGGTGAGTTGCTTCAGTTATGTTATTCTGAGTTACCGTTGAACCCTGCGCCTGCACGTCGAGTATATGTTTGTGGTGTGTATAAAACTTGTTATGGCCCGACTCCGATTTCATTGACGTGGTTGTTAATTCATTAACTTCAGTGGAGTTGTTCCTGATTTATCTTGGCAGGAGTAAGGACAGAATCAGGCCTTAAATCTTCAAATTAAAAAATTAAACCATAAAAATATTGTGAAATAAAATATCACCAACATGTTCCCATTAAATAGCATTTCGTATGAGACTAAAATAATAATAAAAAAATCCTAGTTAATAGAAAAGCAGAAATCAAATATCTATTAAAAAAGAAAGAAAAAAAAATCCCAACAAGTTTTTAGTCACAGAGAAGTAAGAGAATTTGATTTAAATACGTACTATTTTGAGTGTATACTCTTGCAACAGTGACAGGCAGAATCGTTTTATTTTTGCATGGCTGTCACATTTAAAATGCAGCCAGATTGACTTCTCTCAGCTGATGTTTATCAAGAATTCTTGTACTTTCCAATTGTATTAGCTGATTTATTTTTGCAAGTAAACATATAGTTGAATTTTACATACGAGTGCTTTATTTGGGGTGAAAAATCTGATTATTCCATTGTTCATAGATAATATTAATTCATTAAAAGATTAGTTAGCTGAATATTTTTTTTATACAGATCTAAATGATTTTAACAGTTGAGGAAGTTAGTGTCTCTAATCCTGAGCTGACAAAGGAGCAGAGAGAGAGAATAAGCCAAATAATCAAATGTTGACATTTTCATGTGGTTCTATGAAAAACACATGTAAGTGTCTTTATGCAGTAACACTTGCAGTGACCTGGGAGATAAAGTGATACAGGAGTTTACCATCTCTGTAAAACATTTCCCTTTTTATTTTGTAGTGATGTATGGCTTAGTTACATGTACTGCTTTTTTTTTTCCCCAGCTGACTACTGTGGCTGTAGGAAGGTATTAGTAAAGTCTTACTTGCACTTGCATCTCTGTTGGTGATGGCTTTGCCCTAGCGTTAGTCAGGAAATGGCTGAAAGATCCGCATTGAGTGAGAAGGTAATTAGTCCTGGCCAAACTGTGAAGTAAACTTTACTCTCTGGGGACTGTTTTGTCAGAAAACCAGTTATCTTAGGTTAGCTTCTGCAATGGAATTGACTTAGCATTATTTACATATTCATATCAATTAGTCCCTCAGTGGAAAAAAGCGGTCCATTGTAATTTTGACAATTTTTCTCAAAAGGCCACTTTCTGTAGCCCATCTTACACAAACAGGTGCCAGAAAAGCTTTGTGTGAAAATTAGAGGATCCTCAATCAAAAATCCTGGCTTATGTGGTTGTAATCTGGGATTGCCCTAATGGAAAAAGGAGTTGTGAACACATGTGTGTGAATGGAATTGTTCCACGGTTAACAGGAGATTTATGGCTGAAGAAATCACTACAGAACAGCAAGTGGTAGAGACTGTGTTTTTATTTTAATACGAGAGCCAAGTCTTGCATTAGGATGTTGCTGAATCTAGTGCAGAAAATAAACGACACCCAAGGGATAGTGTGGCGTTGTTAGATTGAAGGGCCTTTAATAATCCCATAGTCTAATAGCAGTTAAGATAGAGAATGTATAAGAACTAATCTGCTTTTACAATAATGCGTGTACGGTAACAAGGAACAGGTATGATGTGTTGGCACCGTAGCTTTTAGCAGATGACTTTTGAGATTAAAAGATAAGTTTGCTGAGTGACTTTCTGGGATTTATTTAATGAAGGCCCATAAAATACGGTATCTGTTTACAGCTGGATTAACAGCACTGTGCTCAACTACTAGTCTTTACACTAGACAAAAAGTACTGAACAAATCTGAGATCTTTCATTCCTGGAAAGTTCAAATTCGTTTTGGAAAAGTATAAATGTAACTTCTACTTCTGTCTGTCTTCAGTCAGGATTAACAGTTTCTGTTTCTGCAGATTCCATGTGGACTTGACTTGCAAACTGTAGGCTGCAAGTCAAATGTGTACAAAGAAATACTGCAGCAATCCTGCTTGTTCAGTTTGTTCAAGTTTGGTTTCCTTGGAACAGCAGCAAGCAATTGCAATTCTAGTAGTATTGCACCTTTTTTTTTTCCTCTTTCTCTTGGAAAAGTCAATCTATAGATTAACTTCAGTTGTGTGTTTTTCTGCATAGAAGATGTTTGGGGATGGGTTTAATTTTTGATTGAATTGTATCTACTGTAGTTAATATTCTGTAGTTAGTGTATCGTTTAGGGGTGTGCAGGGTGAGAGTAAGTTGTTCCTGAAATAAGTTCCCTTTTGGAAGCAGCAGCGGTAAGTTTACCCAGGACTTGCTAAACAGCAAGTGTATTTTAGCTTGTGCTACAACTCTCTAAACAAACAGTTCCTGGTACTCGTGAGCAGACAACTCTGGTGTGTAACTGTACACTAGATGGCAGTTTTGTCATATCTTCCAAGTTCAAATAGCTCTGTAGGAGAGCAGGAAAGGCCATCAGTGTTTAGTCTGCACTCACAGGGTCCCTGCATGACCAATGTGGACCCCATGGACTTCCTGGAACATGTGTTAGCAATTTAGCAGCAGACATTTATTTCTTTGTTTTACTGCTTGGCTCTTTGAGAAAGTGTTGGTACTCAGTTATGGGCTGTCTGGATCATGTCAGAGGCCATGGGGATCAAGTCCATGTGACAGGCCAGACTGAGGAAGGATGAAGTTGGAGGAGGTGAGGAAACTGACCCTTACTTCAACAGTAACAAGTCACTGCCTGTCTGTGGACTGTGGCCAAATGCCGGGGCGTTTTAGGTTTAATACAGCTGAATAAACAAAACACTCTGCCCATTTGCCTTTTTCATATTTCATCAACACTAGTTCAATCAAAGTCTCTTCTATTTCCTAAGAAGAGGTTCTTATTCTTCATCTTTTTTTTTTTTCTTTTCTCTTCCCTCTCCCTCCCCACATTTTAGCCCCGTCCAGGCGAGGTGACCTTCAAATCCTTGGCTACTGCATGCTGCAATGGTTATGTGGGAAGCTACCCTGGGAACAGAACCTGAAGGACCCTGTAGCTGTCCAGACTGCGAAAACAAAGTAAAAATACAACACCACACACATGTACACATGTACATACACACACCACCCTAGAACCCTGCAACGTCCTCATGACTTAAAACGGGTCTGAAAAAGACAGCTGTACATCCTGTAGAACAGCACCTTACGAGAAAGCTAAAACCATTTTCTTTAATTGAGCGATGTTAGAAGCAGTTAAAAATGTGAACTCTGTGCGCATATATACCTGCTTCTATGTGTTTGTGTAGGTGCTGCTGCAGAGAGATGATAAATTCAAATGCACAGTTCACAGTCATTTTGTCTGCTCTGTATTTTTTTAGTATTTTTTTTTTTTTAAGGAAAACATTTGTGAATTAGCGCAGGCCTTATTGCACATACAGAAGGTTGTTGTGTGTTTCCGTTAAACTTCATGGGTGCTTTGTAGAGACTATGGTACAAGCATCTCTTGGAAGCTTTACCCCATGTGCATTCAATTTATTTAACTTTCTATGTGATACTATTTTTCAGATGATTTTATGTAGGTTTTTAACATTATATAAGCCTACTGCTCTTACAAACAATTAAATACCAAAATACTAAAGAACTTGATTAAAATCTTTCCTTTTTCCCAGCATGACTCATTTAGAGCTTACTAAAGCAACAGAGTGTATTAGTGTTTTCTTTCTCTGCTTGCACAGTTGGGACTTAGAGAGTTAATTGCATGTGGTACAGTGTAGCCTGTAGAAGGCTGTACAGAGGAGTAGTTACCCGTAAGTGTAACATCACAACTGGAGAAGGCAGCAAACTTTTAAGTAGGGCAAGTCACAACAGAGGTGCACAATAGGGATGGCTGGTCCGCAGAAATCAATCTGCAAATTCAGTGTGGCATCGGCTCTCAACAGAGAGAAAGGTTAGCCTGCAGACTGCGGATAGTACAGATTGCATCTGTAAATGGTGACATCGGATGTTATGTTTAATATTTCTCCTTTAGAAGTTCTAATCATTACACAACCCCCTGCAAGGTAGCACTTATACAATTCAATGTTAAATCAATTTAATCAATCAAGCTGCTTCACTAATTCTTCCCCTGCGGTTAACCCTTAGACTGCTGGCATTTTCAGGATGCCAAGCAGACAGATGCTGAGAGGAAATGCACAGAAAATGATACAGATTCCATTTATCAGAAATATCCTATGAATATGAAGTCTAATGAATTACGTTCTTGGTATGAGGTAACTTGCCCAGGTTGTCCCCTTTTATTTATCTTAATTTTCAGTGCCTACACTGTTTTCAAAGGCCAGAAATAAGCATCCATATATGTGTGCGTACCCAGTTGGTTGTAAGTTAATACGTATGTTACCAGCACAGTAGAATCACTTCTGAGCCTGCCAGTCCTTTGCTGCAGGGTCTGTGTGAAGGTGAGGAAGAAGGGGCTGGGCCTGGAAGGAGGGGTGCACTTGAAAGGCAGGAGCCCGAGCAGGACCAGTTGTTCACCAGTTGTCTCATCCTCTCGGCCCTTCGTTACAAGTTCTTAGTCTTTCCTCCCAGTAATGCTGGGGCCATGAGGCAACTGGGCCACAGCTTTGGGCATTGGTTAGGGGGTATTTGAGTTTAGAAATGTTAATGCCATGCTGTAAGTGGAGGAGAGGCTCTGTTTGAATTAGAATTTAAGCTAGATTACAGGAAAATATTTATGTTTACATGTTTCATTTCCCCAAAATTGAAACCCCTGTTTCTGATAGTAAAGAGCAGATTACGGAATTGAAGGTTATTAGCCTACGTGCCCCAACTTTATGCATCCTGTTACTGATTGGTGAACCTTTATGGCTCTTCAAACAAACGAACAAAAAAAAGGGATCCCTTACCAGTATTAAGAGCTAGACTGAAGTAACAGGTTTCACTTACTCGGGGCCAGGGGGCTTGTGCAGCTGCAGGTTCCTCCAGGTGCTAGGAGATCATCCTGGTTCATGCCTGCACAAGGATGAGAGCTGGCGTGACTTCGTCCGCTTTTAGGGTATGATTGATTCCGAGCTCCAGCATCCTTTGCTGTTTCTGTTTCTGGATGGATAGAAAGTACATCTGTGGCCCTGCCCTTCAGTTTATGAAGTGCATGGGACTTAAGGTCATGTAACCTCCTCTCCCCTTTTGTCCCTGCCGTGCCTGCTTGTAATTTTGACAGCCATCACCCCGCTGCCCCTGAGCTACATGGCAGAAAGAACCTGATGCTAAATGACTAGTAGGCAGACCAGAACTGCTTCTTAAATTCCGAAATACAAATATGAATCATTAAGCTGAAATCAGAACAAGCCATTTCAATGCAAAGGATTTTTCTCTTTCTTTTTAAAAAGCTTAAATCATCTGCAAAGAAAAACTTAAGTGCAGTCTTAGCTGTAAGCCTGGTCTTGCTGAAATCAGCAGTCTCCAAAGAGTTAAAAATATAGCTGGTAAGAGGAGATTTTGTTTTAAAAGCAGTACTGTGAATCATTAGCTCTCCCGGAGGTCCACTCCCTTTGGAATTGAGACTTGCTGTCTTCCTAAATCCCAAATGAAGAATCACCTGCTCCAAAACCACATTAAACTGTTGCACTCTCCTGTTGTTTCAGGCTTATGGATGAGCTCCCAGACTCAGTGATGGAATGGGATTCTTCTGGAAGCAGCTGCAGTAAGTGTGCTTGCAGGATGTACCACATAGCTCTTTAGTCTGTTACAAAAAATACTTAAATGTCTTAGTCTGTTTGGGGGAAGCGGTATAAAAGTAACACAAATTTCACAAAGCCTTCAATTTAAAATCTTAAACGTAATTGCTAAGTTGTGCACCTTAAGGGAGATGCCTTCACCAGACCTGAGTCTGTGCAGTATTACTGGGCTCTGGTCTTAGGGCGAACTCTAGGGTGCAAGCAGAAGTCATCCTAATGGGAGCCCTTGAAATCAAGCCTGCGTGAACCACTTGTACACATACCTGAGCAACAGAAGAATTCGGCCTGCAACATCTGCATTTAGCTGATAACACAGTAGTTATGTAATACTTATTGTTTGATCATATGTCACGCCCTTTAATTCAGGGTGCAATTTAATGGAACTGATATATCTGGGTGGAACTGGATCAGGCCCTTCGTGTACCAGGTTATTATATTTTAAGCATTTTTGGCTCGAAGGCTTGTTTACTGCAAGGGGAGAAGGTAAATTTCTGGATGCTGTTGAATGCTGGTCACTGCACTAAATGATTCTTGCTGCCTGCTGGTCCAGGATACTCGGGATACTTCATGCTTTTAGTGCAGCACCTTTTTTTCTGCTGCTTTCCTGCATTATCCCATAAACAAGTACTAAGTGGATGACACAGACATGGAAGGCTAAATTTTCAGCCCTGGTGTGTGGTGGTACAAAAATCTCGATCGGTCTCATCTGTGATGTACGCCAGAGTGACGTGAGGGATCTTAGCCAAATGTAATCCAAGGCGTTAGGAAGCAGTGACTATCTCAGCAACACAAGTAGCTGTTAGTATGGAAATAGTAAGCAACTGTCTACAAAAGGTTTATTGCTTAGTATTGAGGGTTTGAAAAAGCAAATGACTGGACGGTTTGTCTTGTCATGTTTCTTGCTTCACTGAAGTACCAAAGTAACCCAGGGAAAACACCAAACTTCCTTCCAAGGTCAGTATCTATTTTTGATTTATTCCCTTACTTTCATAACATTTCTGTATTTGAATTATTGTAATGCGTCATACATTACATAAAATATATTCATGATGTGTATACATATTTAGTAAATCTTTACTTCTGGGATTCTACCAGATGCTAATATCTGGTGTAGTATTCCAGTTTTAGGATACACTTGGGTCTTCAACGGGAAAGCAAAGTTTGATCCCACCCCCATATGTTTTTCCTAATAGCATTATTTCTGCCCATTCAGTGGTTTCCCTGTTTCTAGAACCACTTGATAACGACAGCAAAATAATGCTGCTCTTAGGCTGCTTTAGGATGTAATCTCAACGACAATATTTGTCCAAGTATTAGAAATAAAAAAAAAAGTTGCTTTTTTCCAAAGCATTCAAAGTATAATATCTATGCAGATTAAAATAGTGTTGTTGACAGTAGTTAATATTTAAAGGAGTATTATGATCTATCAAATATCAAATACTTCTGGTTTAGACAGGTATCAATATTTGTTGATACTTTGATTAATTTTTATACTTAGCTTTCGGTACCACACAAATTAGTGCATGTGCATAACAAAGCACAGCACTTAAGGGTTAGCTTGTCTGTCTCCTTTTCTCATCTCGCAAAGACAAGGTAGTGCCAGTTCTGGGTTTTGAGGGCGTCTTCAGCTGAAATTGTGTCATCTTGTTTGGCAGTGTAGGATTGGCGTCCGTTTGGGAATTAAATTCTTTCTGAAGTTCTAAGCCTACACCTAGTGACGTTTACATTAAAATATGCTCCACAGGTGAACTGTCCAAGTTTTTGGCATGTGTTTATGGCTTAGCTTATGATGAGAAGCCGAAGTATCAAGTGCTCAAGCAAATCCTGCTGGATGGACTAGAGTCGAGTGGAACTCGCTACGATGGCCCTCTGGACTTTTCCGCTGCAGCACGCACACAAAATCACTGCGCTGCTAAAGCATCAAGAGTAAGTAAGACAGTGCTGGGATTATTTCTGACATCTCCTGCTTGGTTGTGTTGCCTTTTCTTTTGTAGAAGAGGAAATAGTTTAAGATCTCAAAATGAGACTGACACAGCAGTTCTTTTGCCTTAAATACACCATGTTTGTTAATTCCTGTTTCCCCTGGCTTTGCTAAAAAGTGGGATGTCAGCCCTTAAGGAGGAAGAACTGTCATGAGTCCTTTTGACCCACAGCCTCTCACTTCAAAGCGGTAGGTCTGTGGAGAATGATTTACTTTCAGGATAATGGGGAAGTCAAGGACTTTGTTCACTGCCATCTTGAAGACAAGCCTGAATGCCAGGTTTTTCCTTCATTCCAGATTAGAAGCAAAGTTACCTTTATTAGCGAAAGCATTTAATTAATTTTCTCCCTTTCAAACTGTTCTTTGTCATTTGCCTTTATACTCCTGCAGCCACTAATGTGGCAGAGGTATTATTCTGGGATTTGACGGTGTTATTGGTATGCAGGGCTATGTGATGCACTAACACAGAATTTTAAAACTGACAGCCATCGTGTTCTATTTTCCTTCTGTACTTTGAAGTCTGAAACTATACAGTTAAAAACCCCATGTTTTAATAAGCGGAGATTGAGGTAATTAGCAGTCTCGCTGGACTTGCTGCGAAATGTCAGTCCCATCATACCTCTGCCTCAAAACTCCCCGTATGCAAAAGCCCCGGTTCTCTCTCTGATGCGCGTGCGATAAGGCAGGGTCAGGGTACCATCCATTTTTAATATTTCTGGTGAACTTTGGACCATCACAAGTGTACGTGAGCCAAGAATGCAGGATGCAAACTAATGTGACTGATAGGCTGCTGGATGAATGGTGATTCAAGTATCAGTGCACAGATGGTTCTGATTTGCTGAGTTTTGTAGCTGCTGCAACTGAAGACATAAAATATCCTTCTAGTCATAAATTAGCTCTTTGGAAGCAAAACCTTGGCACCAGAGCTTTACAACCTTCAATTAGTAGGGAAAGAAGTATTTGAATGACTGTGGTATTGACATCTGTAGGCCTGCATAGTAATCATTCCTAATAGAAGAGAATATCTGTTTGAGGGGGTTTTGCATGGCTAATTAACCACCAGTGAGAATATGTAATTTTTTCATGATCTCCTGATTGTCACCTTTCTCTCATGATACAATTACATTTTATTGTAGCAAGTGCCTCACAAACCAATTGTCAGCACTATTTACGTATTATGGAAGGCAGAACAAAAGTTCATGTTTAATAAAAAGGCAGTGGGTTTTGATCTTGGTAATTACAGATACTTATTTTAGCAATTCTAGTGACTTCCTGTTTTTATAACTTTTTTTTCTTTTAACAAAACCAAAAGCTATTTCAGTGACAGTATTTCTTTTGCTGTGATGGTGACCACTTTGTCCTTACTAATTTGAGAAGCTTTTTTTAAAAGTTTGTACTATTTTCTGAATTGATAGATCAGGTAGCTGTTATCTGATCTCCACCTGATCCTATTGGATCTCTGGTTCACAAGAGTCTTTGATTTCTTAGATACTAAACAGTAAATCTATTTGCTTCTTACTGCCTGGCCTAAGACTTGACAGTATGCTGGCATAAAAGATGATCCTGAACTTCCAGGCTGTAAAAGCTCCTATTTGCAAGTGCACAACCCCGCTGAAAAACCTGTGAATGAGAGTGTCAGGTACCGCCACTCTGGGGCGGTAGGACGAAGCGGAATTGGGTTTGATGGCCAAGGACAAGACCAGAGAAAGAATGTGGCTGCATATTACTAAATCATGGCACCTGTCATCACTTTTTCAGAGAAATTTTTAACGTTGGATGTCTTGTTTCTGGAACAGTAAGAATGCTAGCACTGCTCCAACCATCACCTGCTTTTAGCATGTTTCTTCAGCCAGTTCTGCTGCTTACATGTGCCAGTTCCTGTAACATTCACTGCAAAACAGCTGCAGAAAGGAAATTTCTAGGGTTATTCTAAGGACTTAAGGAGCACTTAAACACAAGTAGAGAGAGCAGATAACTGAACTTGCTCTAAATTTATTGCTATTTCCAGAAAACCTGATTTTTCAATCTGTGGTTATTGGCTGTGGAGGATATTCACTTTGGTGCTTACAGCCCTGACAAAGTGTTTGACGACAGGCAGGCACTTCCCACTGCATCTCTTCGTGGCACTGTCTGTCGTTATCCTAGTCTGACTCTTTTCATCTCGGCCCTCTGCATTCCCTTTCCACCTCTCCTTTTATTCACCAAACACTTCTCCCATTAAAGAGGCAACCTAAGAATAGGGGGAGCCACTCCAAACAACCCCCTGTCTCCTCACTTCTTGCTTATGAGCAGAATCTGACTCCAGATGACCTGTCTGATTCCACCTGTACCAGTTTGGTACACAGGAAAGAGGTGATTTTAGGTTAATTCCCTTCTGAAGACCAGTAAACACCTGTAAGTACCAAAAGGGGGTCCCGTAACACTAGCTCCTTGAAGATGATGTGAAAAGGAATTGCTACAGAACATGAATTTTAAGATGCAGTAAGTATAGAAACATGAATCTAATCTTGAGATTACACGGAAAGCGTAACAGTGGCTACCTCCTGGTTCTTTGTTCCAATTGCACACCAAACATAGGTGATAAAATATTAATTGCATTAATTCTCAGATTTGTTTACCAGAGGTTTTGGCACTGGATAAATATTTTCAGCTGTTTCACCTGCAGTGAAAGTGCTAGCATTAGGGCCAAATGATGTATGGCAAGGCCGGCTGACTACCTGCTGGCTTTCCTAGATCTCATATTAAAAAATAATTACATCAATACCAACCTGTAATTTTTATTAGTGTGGAATATGGTCATTTTTAGGCACAAAATAAATATTTTCACAAGTGCTTTAAGTCCTGTTTTGAAAGTGATGTAGTCATTTCAGGTCTGTACCTTGTGAAGATACCAGAGGTAGCTGTCAACAAGCTGAGCAGCTCTTGCGTGGCGCAGTACCGGGATGTGATGCAGAGAAAACAGCTTGGGCCCCTGCCTTCAGATACCATCAGCGTGGCACTGAGCCTCGCCTGTGTAACTCCATTTCTCAGGGCTGTCTGCTGTGTTTTGTCCTGGGGTAGACTGTTTGAAACTAGCCTGAGTTGTTATTCAGAGCAGATACACCTTTATGTTTCTAAACATTAATAATTTTCACAGAGCAGAACTATGGGTTAGAATCTTAAAAGGTGTTTTGAATTAAACGGTATAGGAAGTGACGAGTGGCACTTTCACAGGTATTAAGTTTGTGCAGTTTCTATCTATCTCCTGTATGTATTTAATTTGCAGTCTAAAAAAGCAGCCCATTATTTCTTCTTTAGCCCATTATTTCTTCTTTTAGGGGGATCATTAGGGGCACTCAGCATGGCTTCACCAACGGGAAGTCTTGCTCAACCAACTTGATAGCCTTTTATGAGGATGTTACCCGGTGGATAGATGATGGTAAAGCTGTGGATGTGGTCTATCTCGATTTCAGTAAAGCGTTTGACACGGTCTCCCACAGCATCCTCGCAGCTAAACTGGGGAAGTGTGGTCTGGATGATCGGGTAGTGAGGTGGATTGTAAACTGGCTGAAGGAAAGAAGCCAGAGAGTGGTGGTCAGCGGGACAGAGTCCAGTTGGAGGTCTGTGTCTAGCGGAGTCCCGCAAGGGTCGGTTCTGGGACCAGTTCTATTCAATATATTCATTAATGACTTGGATGAGGGATTAGAGTGCGCTGTCAGCAAGTTCGCTGATGACACAAAACTGGGAGGAGTGGCTGAGATGCCGGAAGGCTGCGCAGCCATTCAGAGAGACCTGGACAGGCTGGAGAGTTGGGCGGGGAGAAATTTAATGAAATATAACAAGGGCAAGTGTAGAGTCCTGCATCTGGGCAAGAACAACCCCATGTACCAGTACAAGTTGGGGACAGAGCTGTTGGAGACCAGCGTAGGGGAAAGGGACCTGGGGGTCCTAGTGGACAACAGGATGACCATGAGCCAGCAGTGTGCCCTTGTGGCCAAGAAGGCCAATGGCATCCTGGGGTGTATTAGAAGGGGTGTGGTTAGCAGGTCGAGAGAGGTTCTCCTCCCCCTCTACTCTGCCCTGGTGAGGCCGCATCTGGAGTATTGTGTCCAGTTCTGGGCCCCTCAGTTCAAGAAGGACAGGGAACTAGAGAGAGTCCAGCGCAGAGCCACGAAGATGATTAAGGGAGTGGAACATCTCCCTTATGAGGAGAGGCTGAGGGAGCTGGATCTCTTTAGCTTGGAAAAGAGGAGACTGAGGGGTGACCTCATTAATGTTTATAAATATGTAAAGGGGAAGTGTCATGAGGATGGAGCTAGGCTCTTTTCAGTGACATCCCTTGACAGGACAAGGGGCAATGAGTGCAAGCTGGAACACAGGAGGTTCCACATAAATATGAGGAAAAACTTCTTTACAGTGAGGGTAACTGAACACTGGAACAGGCTGCCCAGAGAGGTTGTGGAGTCTCCTTCTCTGGAGACATTCAAAACCCACCTGGACGCGTTCCTGTGTGATATGGTCTAGGCAATCCTGCCCCGGCAGGGGGATTGGACTAGATGATCTTTCGCGGTCCCTTCCAATCCCTAACATTCTGTGATTCTGTGATTCTTTAGCTGCTGTATTCAGATCCAGCTGCTGCATAGCGGACCATATGCAAACAGTACAGTCGCAGAGTTACTGGTGTGCCAGAAGTACCAAAGGCATGTGCCATACAGCCGGGGTTTTGGCTACATTTGTCTTCCCAGTTACAAAAGCCAAAACCAGACATCATTTGATACTTAGTGCTTAGAGCAGCACTGGAAAAAATGGCACTAACTCATGCAACTATTCACCGTGTATTCCCCATTTACATTTTAGAAGACTGTAAAAAAATATAAGACTTAAAATTAGATTACCCGAGTCAGAAGACTTAGTGATTATCTTTCTTTAGAGAGTTTTGCATTTGACCCAAGCCAGTGATACGAAATGCGTTCAGCTCTACTTGTTAATGAAACAAACAGTGACTTCCTGGCATCATTCCTAATAAAGGTTTTTAGTGAATGTTTTGAAATGTACAACTCAAGTTTATTTTCTAGCGTACTTCCCAAATACAGCAGAGCTCTAACTTTGTACTGTTTGAAAAAGACATTTATTGATAATTAAAATGTGCTCGGTACTGAAGACAGAACATTTTTCTCTTTGAAATACTCACCCTTTTTTTTTTTTAACTATCCAATTGTTCACTGTATGCCAGCAGGTTCGCTTACCAAAGGCTATGTCCAAACCAGTTCAGCAGAAGCAAAAAAAGATGGAAGGTGAAGAATACGCCTGTCAAAACAAAGGCTGTGCCGGGGTAACAGGAAAACCACTCCAAGATGAAGAAAAGCCAAGTATATTAAACAGAAAGCTTCACCAAACAGAGCCTCAGCAGGTGAGGATTTGGGCACTGCAGTAGTGTATGGTATCTCCTGGGAGTTTGTCTGCTCTGTTAGCTCAACGTCCACCTTCTGGGGTGGGCAAGGGAGAAGAGGGCTTGAAAAAAGCCAGGAGCCATGTCTCAAGCTCCAGAAGCTGCCATATGCATAGTGGTTTGTATTGCAAATGTGAAACTCCAGAGCTTCTTGCATAGCCCAGGTAATAAGTGCAGACAGGGCACTATCCTTGCCCGTCTCAAACCTGACAGGTCCCAGTACTGGAATGGTACCTGTGGTAATTTTGAACATCACTGAATTCTTTTCAGCCTACAGAGTTACTATCTGTACATCAACAGGTTCACTTACCGAAGCCTTCACCGAATCCAGCGCAACAGAAGCAAAACAAGGTGAAAGAGGAAGAGTCCAACTGCCTAAGCAGGCCCCATATTCGTGTCACACGCCGGCAACTCCAGGCTGAAGAGAAGCCAGCTAAATGTTACCCTACAATTCAGGAGCCTGACCACCCACAACAGGTGAGGGTTTTGCTGTTACCTTAGAACAGTCGTGGCACCCTGCAAAAGAAAGAGCATCTTTTCTAAAAAGAAGAGTTTAAAAAAAAAAAAAGAAAAGCCACACCAGCACAAAGCAAGCCTAAGCTAAATGTATGCAAACTAAGCTAGGTGTTTGCCCCAAACACTAGAAGTTTGTGTAGAGTTGCTTGGTCATACTAGTAGTAAACTGCCACTCCAGTTTTTTCCGTAGTTTGGTGGTATAGCAGTGCACCAGCGTGCAGATAAGTGTTGGGAAATGACAGTCTCCCTTTGTGGACCCTGTTGTTTTCTTGGTAGAAACTGACTTCAGTAGTTTCCTTTTCTAAGGAGTGGAAAACTTCATAGTGCTCTTTAATTAAGTTCTTAAATTCTGACTTTTTAATCTGAGGATTGTAGTAGTTAACTAACCTCAAATATTATTGGTAATTTACGGCATAGAAGGGTTGAATGAATGTGTTCAGTCTTACTCTTCAACTGTATGTGGAAAAAAATTGATTAAAAAAATTAACCAAGGTTTTAGTAAAAATAATGCAGAATAAAATACATCTCAGTAATCACACTGTGCTCCTTTTCCGTGGAGTTTAAGTATACTTTAACAAAGTGATTCTGCCCTGTTTTTCTTTCATATAGAAAAACAGCTTGTTAAATGAGGACCATTTCTAATAAGCACAAAAATGCAACTTTAAAGATAGCTTCATTATTAATTCAAAATTCTTTGCTTCAAGCAGTCTGCTGATCACTGCCTGGAGACTCCGGTACAAGCTAGGAGGCTGAAGCAGAAAAAGCACAGCTGTACCTGAGAGCATCAGGCAGTCAAGGGGTGAGCAGAACGCTTTCTGGAGATGTTTTGGCTGATAGCAAGCTAGACAGATTCTGAAAAGTCTGTGGAGTTTGACACAACAGTGACTCAAAGTAACAAATTAACTTTGTAATATGAAGATATTCCAGTGCTAGTCCCTAGTCCTCAAATGTACAATTTAAAAGATATTAGCCAAAAAAGGTAGCAAATCTCTCCCACAAATCCCCTCCCTCCTTCTATTTTGTAGAAAAGCTACTTTAGTCCCAAGAAAGAAGTAGATATGCAAAGAGAGCCACAGTTAGGTTTCCAACATGACATAGGGGAAAAGAGCTGGTGTAACTTCCCCTGTTTACTGAACAGCAAGAGATCAGTAGATCTTGACACCAGAGAGTAACTTGGGGATTTGTGTTTCCCTCCTTTTTGTGGGAGGAAGGAAAAGTCCGTTTGTACAGAAATGGGACCAATCACTGGTCTAGTATGTAGGTTATGCTTGTGTTTTGATTTAGAAAAGCCACTGTGCCAATGTGATTAATAATGCTGCACCTGTGTAGAATAGTTCTGTGGTATTCACTGAATATTATGCAGAGCAGGGGAGTTAAAATGGATGTCAGATAACATTTAAGATATTCAAATGAGAAACTGGAGAAGGAAAAAAAGGCAGGATTGCATTAGTTTCATTTTGCAGACTTCCTCTCAATTACAGGAAATTTCAGAGTACCGAGGTTATGAAAATTCAGGAGGATTCTTCAGGCACAAAGGGGGAAGAGAAACAATGGTTCATGCAGGAACTAGAGTGGTGAGAGGCTGTCAAGATTCTCCAGAGAGCAATTCCAAACACTTTGGTTAGGCAACTGCTGGGAGTAGCTACTGGCAGGCACCTCACTTAGGTGGGATGGCCACGCTGTTGCCTTTAGAGACGATGCAGTTAAAGGTCTGAATACAGAACGTGGAGGGGAAGTTCTCTCTCTTTCTCCCTGGTTTATCCTTTGGGGAAGTACATTCAGAAAAACAGCCCACAGCTGGGACAGTGACAGGAGGAGTGGCTCTGCTGGGTAAGCTGCTGCTGGAAAGCAGTTACAGTTTAGGTATAAATTAAACTGAGAAACATTTCTATGCTGAAAGGGAAACACCTGACCGAGAGGAGTAGGATGCTTGTGAGAGGCGGGACAGCGGAGAACCTGGGAAAGAGAGAGTGAGGAAGGCAGAAGTAACAGCTAGAAAATAATATGGCAACAACAAAAAGCAGAGAAGAAAAAACCTATGAGCTGCCTTTATGTTATGTTGGACATAATAGTATCCTTCTATCACATGGGGCCCATCTTTCATTCAAATAAAAGAAACAGACATGTGGAAAGAGGAATAAAACAGGAAAACAGGAAATTCCTGTTAGAGAAATACAATTTAGGTTATGAATTTTCACCAAGAAAGCTATATGGCTAGTTGAAATTAAGTGGGATGTATTGCTAAAAATTAACGTATTGTGAATGGGATCACAGAAAGGAACCCAAAGCTGGAAATATTTCCAAGGGACAGTGGGCAATACGGTCAACCCTTAGATATGTGAGAAACAGAATCGTAGTGTTTGGGGATTCCTTTCAGAGATGGAGATCAAAAAGGTAAGCTAAGGATGACACTGCAGCTGGAGACCTAAAAACCCCCAACGCCCACCCTCTGCAACTAGAACAAAAAGCCCACTACTAGCATATTTGTGCTGTCTGTGAGATAAATCAGGAGCACTCTAGCTTCACTATGACATGCAAAAACATACACATTAAAACAGCAGACCAAACTTCAAAGTAACATCTAGCATTTCCAGGCTAAAACTTTATTAGCAGGAACACTTTAAAGACTGAATATATTAACATTTTTTGGAAACGAGGTAAAGATGTAGAAGAATTTCAGCTGTCGACTTCAGTAACAAATAGAGTATGTCTCTTTAGAAGGTGTTTAATCATACCTAATGTTATACACTTAATATACAGTATATTTACACCTGCAAGTTTGAGTTCAGACTCTGTAAGAATTGCATTGCTTTCTGTAGCGTAACTTAAATACCTGTCATCATGTCACCTTTGGCAGCTCTGTTTTTCTGATTCACATCTCACTTATTCAATATTAAGTTTATTCTTACTATTTATTTTTTCCCGCAGAAAGACACTGCAAGAATATTACCACCCTTCGACCCCCGAGCAATATTCTCAGAATCCAGAAAGAAACACAATCAACTCTTAACTACGGATCATCCAGGATCATTGCAAGAACCTGGTTCTGACAGCACTAGGCCTTCTCTAGCTGTTCTCTTTAGGCTTGCGTTTACTGGCGAAACATACCACTACAGTATAGCTATACTGGTACTGCTGCTACTAATAGTACTTTCCTTGTATTTCCTTTGATGTCGCGGTTCTAGTGCCGTCGGTGTAAGCGCAGTGGTGTTCCCAGCACGCAGTTTTTTTCTCAGAGTTTCTTCATTGAAGATTTCAGTGTCAATGGCTTGAAAAAGATTTTTTTAAAATAATACTGTCAAGACACATCTTTTAAAGGCAAGTTCTCTTAAACTTTCCAAGTCTGCACCCAATAGTTACATACACACTAAACTATCTGTACCAGGCTGTTTTCTGTTACAAATGTTGGTGTGGTTTTTTTAATTTTTGAAACTGGACTTTTGCTACAGCAACATTAAAAAAGTATGAAATACAATGGGGTGTGATATTTCGTTATTCTGACACTAGTGTGCTGATAACGGGTGTGTAGCCATCTTTATACTGCTTCTGAAAACCTTTAAATACTGATGGATTAAACACATGGGAACGTAGTTTTCCTCTCTTCGTTCCAGTGTGCGAAGGGAAGACAGTAGCCACAAATTCTGTTTTACAATGGACTTTGTTACAGGTTTTGCCTTTATCTAAGCTACCGCCCACCATCTAGTTCAGTCACTCATTTCCATTAGATGTCCTTACCTTATTACAATACGGACATTCACCAAATATGACATTAAAACTCTGTCTGCTAGAAGGAAGACCTTGTAGCCACTGCAACACAAGTAAGTGGATTAAAATTCACATTTGTTTCATACCAGATTTAAGAATGACCTGTTACCAGGGGTTCTTCCAAACAGAGTTCGTTTGATCAACACCTGACGTGGTGTGTGTCAAGTCAGCCTGTGTAACCACACAGGGAGGCACGTTCCCTTCCACAGGGAGCTGATTTATGAACTGTGGGTTAGAAGAGGAAGCACAGCGAGTGACTCTTGGAGCACTCCTTAAAAGGACTTTGCTTCATCTGCCATTTAATTGGGCAATGCTTATTTTCTAGAATTGGTGAGTTAATGAGCAAGTTTGTCCCATTAATCACTTTACCTCATACAGGCAAGCCTGGTGAAAAGGCTGTCCACATCGGGGATCGTTGCACACTTGATCTGGAGTGGCGCCCTCGAGGCGATAGGCGTAGCAGATTCCACAGTCCTTAGCAAAATCCTTAAAACACAACATGTTTTAGCTTACCCTACAACTGCCAGGAAGAAACAGGGCTGGTAACACAGAAAACATGTTCCTCTATTTGTCTTTGCTTTTGCATTTTTTTTTGTTACTTCTTAGAATTACTAAATATTTTTGCCTTTAATAGATACGTTTACACCGTTATGGTATAAGGAGTGAGCTGAGTTGCCAGATGTACAAGACTTTGCTCTGTTATATTTTATCCTCTCACTGAATTATGTCTAGTTTGATAAGCGTTTTCATACCCTTGTGTTTCTTTTTTATGAGACACAATAATTTGTCATTGCATTTGGACATCAGACACAAGACCTCGCAGTCAGATATTAATTTAAAAATTTCACAAGTGGAAGCAAAGCTGGTAATCCAGCGTTACAGCATTGTCAAAAATTAATTCCAAGTTTGTTTGAAATGCACCAGTATTTAGATGGCCTCTTGTCCCCTCTGAGCAGCTCTACCTAATTAGGACTTAAGTCATCAACATCCATAACAGAATGTTTGGATTTTGCACATCTCATTAGCTACTCTGGAACTTCCTCTTTCCCTCCTAACAGCGCAGCCTGTTATGAATCGCCTTGCTGCTCTGAAGGCCACAGGGAAGTGTGCACCTCTAATCAAAGGTTAACAAGCTCTGACAATTGTTGCCTCAAGTTCAGAACTCCTTATGACAATATATTAATCCAATTACCTCTCTTCTAAGTCTGTTATTTTTGCTGGCAGGTATGAAGTGACCATTTAAATTTTACTTATGGAGAAACAACAACTGATCATTAACAAAAAGCAACTTACGCTTTTTTCTAACACAGCACGAGATGGAAAATCAATTTCTAAGAGGTCTTTCAAGTTCTGTAGTAAACTGATTTCTGGATCCCTGCAGGAGTGAGGGGAAGAAAAAAGTAAACACGAGGGATGGCAAATACCATTTTAGTATCAAACTTGTATTATTAAAGATGCTTACCATAAGTGCATATTGTTGTTCAGCTTAATTCTCAAAGGGTTAACCACTGCAAACAATGTACATAAATAATTACATCATCTTTAGGATCTCCTTCGCCCACCCCATTTGACCTCTTCTATTTCAGCACTGAAGGCAAAGGCATGAGTTGGGTTTTTTAAAATTATTTAAGGTACCTAAGCCAACAACTGCTCTTAGGTTTTAGTTTTGGAAATTCATTACACTAATATTTAAAATATCGTAGTGTTGAACATACGATCTTATTTACTTTAAAAAGTTGGTAAAAAGCTGTGGGACATGGAGTAAGAGACTTAAATGTTGCCAAACACTATGAGGACACATATAGTAAACTTTTAATTTTTTTTTTTTTTAAAGAAAATATTAAAATATAAACACGATTGAGTAATCAGCTGTAGGGCACAGGGTTCCCTCTAAACTGTGCTAGGAAAGGAGTGGAGAAAAGTGTCACTCACAGAGCAAAACAGCGTGCTATGGATTTAGGCTGGTAAAAACCCCAGCAGCTACTGTGTAAAACTCTCTTGTACACTTATTCAGCTTAATTCCTGGCTCTGCTTAAGTAAAGTTTACCCCAGGGGTCTGACACAGCTTCCACTAGTACCTGCTCACCAGAGACCTGGTTCTAGAAGAGAAACAAACAGTGTATGTATGTCTGCTGCCTTACCGTGATCTGCTCCAAGAAAATAACACTCGGGGAGCATGGTTGGATGCTGAGGATCTACCTCTACGGTCACCGAGACGTTGTTCCCTACAACGAGAAAGCAAGTAAATCCCAGGGGAAGCTTTGCTTTGCAGTCAGGTATTTGAAAACAGAAACATTAACCTTTTTTTAAAAGCAGTTTTAAACTGGTTAATTCAGGCTGGTTTTCCTTACGACAAATAATAAAAAAGGCTGGTAGGTATCCAAATTAGTTGTACAATATATCAGTATACAGTAAATATTTAAATTTCCATGGACTGTAATTAAAAATAGGAACTGATCAAAAAAAACCCTGCTGCTCTGTCATTTCTTACAGACTAGTCTTAACACTTAGACTGATTTCTGAATAATCAAACTCAAGTGAGATGATATAATCCATTTGAAATCTTAGTGCAATTTTAAAGGTAGTAGAGCTGTAGTTGTTATTAGTTCCTCCTCATCTTTTACACTCAAAAAGAGAAGCATAAAGACAATACAAAGCAGTACAAAGTCAGTCCCCTCCACAGCGTACTCCTGGACTGAGCGGACAAGGGCGTATTTTTGAAATAACAAATATTTTTCTCTATTTACAAGGTACCGCATCGCCCTCACAAGGTCTGCTATTTGTAAGGGGTAAGCAGCACAAAAGTGTTCTGCATCCAGGTTAAAAACCTCACAGCAAATTCTCTTCTAAATAAAAACAGGTGAAACCCAATAATTCTGTAACAAAGGGGTATGTTAGGCTTGCCCTCCTTGAAGAAATTGGAATGAAGGAAATAAAAGTCCGTAACTGAAGATTGTGACCAACAACACAGGGCTCTAAGCCTCATACTGCCCTCCAGGGATCTGCTGTGAGGCGCTTTTTGAGGCTTCGCTTTCCTTTTCATTGCTCTGGGTCAAAGTACAGCAGAACCAAGATAAAGCCACCCTGGCCGCACACACACAAAAAACCCCGAAAGTGTTTTCCAACCCGGGTCATTTTAGCCCATTGCTGACCTTTTTCTGCCCTTTCCTCCACCCCCAATGAAGGAGCCGCCTCAGCACCCCACTAGCTCCTTTCCTTCCTCACCGTGGGCAATCAGTCTTTCTGCAGGTTTTGGGGACAACTTCAGTCTGCTTTGGTCCACTGTATGTGCTCAGATTTCTACAATAGGCTATTGGTAGTTTGGATTTCAGCTAAAAATCAGAAGTCTTCTTTCAAAGACGACATTTTCCCCTGTATCTCTACCCTCTGACAGTGGCAAGTTTCTCCTCTGCAATTACAAGACTCCTTATCCTATATATATAAAGACCTTAAAATGCCAGACATCAGCATATGAATTAAGGTACTTTTTCAGAGGGTTAATACCGTAAGCCTCTAATTTCCTCTCTTCTCTTATTTCTTTGTCCTTCCCACCTGCCTCTCTGAACCCCCTTTTTTCCCTTTTGACTGCACTCTAATGCTCCTTTCACTCTCCCAGGACAGGATCAATCTAAAGTAACAGACTGTTAAAAAATCTGCAATTTCTGAATGAGAGAAGGGCTTCATCTAAGCTGACTTTTTACAAATCCTGATTTTTCTAGAGTTATAATGCAAATCCTCCAGTTTTGACAGTTACGTGTTCATAATTTACAAATACACAATATTTTCTTGCAGAAACTTTCATTTTATGTAACACCATAAAGCTGTAATTCATTTCCTAAACAAGTTCAGTATTCTGTGCAAGGTTATTTTTTTTTAATACACAAAATAAGCGTTGTATCTTGCTGGTTCTAAGTGCTACCTTTCATTTCCCTAACTCCAACAAGCACCATCTGATTAGATAAGCAAAGCAAAACAGCACCTCGAGTTTTACTTCTCAGACTCACTGTATTCCTTCAAATCTTTTCATACCTATTGCAATTCTTCTTGTTGTAGCACTCCGTGTGGGGTTTTCTGGCTCAAGCACCCACGTCTTCCCATCAATTTCATCCATGGCGTCCCAGAATTCTTTCAGCGATTCTAATGCCGCCAGGAACTGATTATAAATGTCTATTAAGGAGTTCTAAGAAAAGAAGAAATTGAAATAAATTGTATCGAGTTTCTACAGCCACATAGAGTATTTAAAAAACAAAGTGCAGGTAATTTAAGAAGTGTTAAAATCTAGTATGTATCCAGTTGTATCATGGTACCATAAAACACTGAACCTCACAGTTTTTCAGTTGAAGCAACACAAAGAAGAGCTGTATCCTGAGGACAACAGAAGTTCCCTAATCCTGGTAGTTCTAACGTTGTGGTATACATATATCACACCTGGATTTGATAGTGATCTATGCTCCTTTTCAGAAAGCTTTTCTGGAAACTGATAACAACTGTTAATTTGCATTGTAACTTGTAACGAACTACTGTAAAATTAAAGCAAAAATCATCATTATCTACTATTAAACTTCTAACATTCTGATATTTTGTCTCTACTTCAGCTGAGCAACATGGCAGTGGTACCACATATAAATACGCAGAAATACCCACTAACTAAAGTAGCTTATTTATTCTTCTAAAGACTCTAAGAAATATAGCCTAACAATGTCATAATTATCTCAAAATGAAGCGGTATAAAACCAGGTACTTAACATTAGATTTCAAGCAATGTGAGTACGGTAAGAGAAGGAGAAACCACCTAATGATCAGAGGATTACACTCAAGGGATTTCACTATTTGAGAGTGGATTAGATGGAATCAGAAAAATCTTTCATTATACAGGACAATATACAGAACAGCAATGCAAAAGGAGTCTTTCTAAAATCATCACTGAGCTGAAACGAAGTATTTCTACAGGGAAAGACTTCTTCAAGTAGAGAAAGCACTCAGCAGTCAAGTTAACACCTTCCCGAACGCAGATGCCCAGAGGGTACAAAACATGGATGTAGGGAACCGAAAGGAGGTGAAGAATGCACGAGGAGGAAAGAGATGAGTTCTGGTTGGAGTAATTCCCCATATGGGTTTTGAGCCTGACGTCAGACTGAATCAGTGGAGGAACTGGGACGTGTCGGGAACAGACCAGGAGGAGAACAAGGAGCCATCAGAACGGGGCTTCCTGGGGAGAGATGAAGCTGCGACAGCAAAAAAAGTGAAGGTGTCAAGAAAGTAGGCAAAGGCAGCAGAAGGGAGATCGAGGGTGGGGGGAAGCGTCTTGGAGACAAACTCTTCCCAGATAACTTCTTTTCTAAATTGTGTCGTAGTGGGAAACTCAAGAGTAGAAAAAGAGGAATCATTTGGGAGCACCAAAGGGTATTTTGAAATAATTTACCCAGAACACAACTGAACAATTAAATGCGTGAGTAAAAAGCAGGAAGAAGAGGAGAGAACTGACAAGGCTCCTTCGATTAGAATAAAGAGATGGTA
Organism: Nyctibius grandis; assembly: GCF_013368605.1. NCBI lineage: Eukaryota > Metazoa > Chordata > Aves > Nyctibiiformes > Nyctibiidae > Nyctibius > Nyctibius grandis. The sequence continues at coordinate 2,749,280 of NC_090658.1, forward strand.
AAGTTCGTTTTAAAAACCCCAAAAGATAACGAAAATATTTCAGATATGTTTTGGCCTGGGAACAAGTTCTTGGGGTCAAAAAGAAAAAGCAAAGCATGTGATCAGTTCTTAAAGAAGTATTTTTCTATAAATAACACAAAATATACAGGGAAGGGTCTCCTTTCATCTTCAGTAATTATGTTCTTCCTTTCTCACCTCGACAATAAGAAGCAAATTATACGAACATTGTCAGATGAAGGAATATGATTTGTATATGTAATAAGTTTTTATATTTTACGCATACATATTTTAGAAAGAAATGGTGTAGCTTAGAAATAAAAGGGTACTTTTTTTCCTGCTGTTATTAAATTATATTAAAGTAGAAAAGCACTTAAGCAGAAAAGTGTGAATACTGCCAATCTCAAAATGTAACGCTTATTATCTTTAAAAGCATTTTGTTACTTTTGTAATACCTGAAGTGATATAATAGTGTCAGTCACTTAACCACATCTTAGAGTATAATATCTTCATCTTAAGTACTATTATTTCCAGTATTTTAATAATTTTCACACAGTCCTGAAATGTGATCTTTTGTGCTCTGATGACACTTAAATTAATAGCATAATTTTCTGGTACTTGCAACAGTTGCTTTCCATTTTGATTTTTTCACATTTTTCTATATCACATACAGATAAATCCTCTAATAATCATTTTTATCTTTATCTTCCGGGAATTCAAAGGGTTTCACTAGAAAAAAAGAAACATCAAGGGATTATAACCCACAGATAAGTTTTGAAATCCAATTAATTTTAATACTAATTGTAATTTTTCAATGATGTTCCTTAAAAAGGTAGTTAAATCTTTTTTTTTAATGCACTGTTCATTTGATCTTATTTGCATGCTTCATTGATGTTGCCAGCTGTCTCCTGCTATATACATAAATGCATCTATAGCTATTTAAATACATCACATGCTTGTCATGCAAACCATGAAAACTGTAACATTCCTTTTTATTTGATTAACCAACTAATTTTTCGTCGTTGCCAAACACTTTGAGAAAAGACTGCTATCGTGCTTTCGTCTACGCTACACCAAGAGAGTCGTTAATAACGTCAAACATCACAAACTCTTTGTTTCTTGGTAACCTTTGTGCAAATGCATTAGAATTTCTATGAAATATGTCAAATATTCTTTGGAAAAATAATACATTCATAATTCAGGATACCATCCCTGGCTGCCCTGACTAAAACCCACTAGCAAACCCAAACTGGGTACTCCATCCTCTGTATCCGTTAGCTTTCCACACTCATCAGGCAAAACAGCCGTTATAAAAACAAAGAACATTGTGGCAGTTTAATCTTTCACAGCAACTTAAACCAAAATGAAGCTATTTGTAATGTTTAATAGAAACCTTGCGTTTTATTTCTAACTACTGAGGACACTGACACCAGCTGCCCGTATGAGTAGCAATGACCAGCTAGCAGAGGTAAGGAACTACTAGCACTAGAACAGTCACGAAACCTTACTGCAGTTTTGGCCCAAGTGGATAGCACGGCCTGTGCTAACTTGACCCCCCCGGGGATCGCCGACACCTATTGCCCTGGCTGGAACGTGACCCCTCCATAGCTGGGGTCCCGGGTCCCTGGGCTGACCCCGCGTTACCCAAGCCAGTGCAGAAGGCACTAGTGAGGGTGCAGGCCAAGCTGAAACACCGCACGTGATTCCGACCAGACCTTAACCAACCAAACCAACCAGAGCTGGGACAAAGAAGGTTCTAAGATGAGGAACAGAGTCTCCACCATTAGACAACGTCAGAAAAGTTCTACTGGTTTAGACTAGCAAAACAGCGTTAAGAGGAGCTGTGATTAGTGCCTCCTATTCTCTGCGCTGTGGTAGCTGTACAAGATCCCTAGAGCTAGCGCTGGTTGAAGGACCCATCAAATCTGAATTCATGAAAAATCAGTAGCTGGAGCCGGGTTCCTCTCCATTACAGCACTGAGAAAGCCTTACAGTCCCACGACACCTCAGTACTTTCAAGTGGGAGCTTGGTAAGGTTCTGACAGAGATACGCTGGATGATTTAATGATCCCGTTCCCTTCAGCTCTAATGACCACCACAGCAACTGAGCAGCCCAAAAACTTTACTGAGTTTAGCATCAAAGCGCATTTTCAGATTAGGTGGCCTCATTCTGAGTTTTCATATGGAAAAATAAGAGACTGAAATACTCAGCCTGAGATCCCTTCATCCGGCTTTAAGAGGACTGTTTTTATTAGAGCATCCCCTCCCGTGACCATACTCATAAACACTCAACACTTCTCCAGATTTTTCAAATATCAAGTATTGAGCTTAGAAAACAAAGAATACAATTAGTGATGACTTGTGAAAAGGCACTGTAAGTGACTCTCAGCACAGACAGCTTTCTCTCTCAACAAAGCATATATTCAGCCTCAAAGTCCCAGTTATTCAAGGCTCGATGAGGCAAAAATCTGATATAGACTGATACAAGCTGTACCAACACAGTCCTTTGGACTGAACAGCAATTTAATGTTAATTCACAGGGCTGTGATTCTGTGATCTTAACTTCTGAAAACAGGTGTTTGTAGCGACTGGGTTAAATTGGTTAACAGGAAAACAGACATGTAAACATAGAAACCTTGATGGTTCCCCAGCAGTTTTAGAAAACTTTGACCACATGTTACCTCGGTGCTATCAGACTGTATGTATCCTCCAACTGGTTTCAACAGGTGGTAGGAGATGAAGCACGCACTTTGGTCAGTGAAAATCAGATATTCCAGACCTGTTTCCGACGGGAACAACCTTCTATTCCACCAGGAGAGAGTCTGGTGTAGTTTTGCACCATTTTTGTTTCCATTTCTATCCTCTGCACTCTCTTCTCCATCTCATCACTGGTAGCTTCTCGTGCCAATTCTTCCCCTCTTTTTTTACTTCATTGCAATGCAAACACTTCCCCAAGTTTAGCCCTGTTGCCTATACACTGTTTCATTCAATTAAAGGAATAAGGAGGAATGGAAAAAAAGTCACTCTACCCTTGGTTCTTATTTCTAGAGCCACAGAGGCTGGGAAGAATGAAGAGGAAGCCTTGAGTCTGCATCTGCCATAAAATCCACAAAGCCTTTCTGTAACGCTTAAGTGCTATATGCCTATATGGCTATTCTGCCAAATTTCAAGCACGTGCTCCAGATCCTTCATGAACTAAATATTAATCAACTGGTAGTAAGAATGTTCTAATTAAGGTAAATACAGCACAATTTATTAAAATTTATTTAAAAAAAAAAAGATTAAAATGTGATCTTTATTCTGAGGTTTTTTTGCTAAAATTCTTCCTAACACAAAATTTGCTTATCCGAAATAAAAACAACTGCAAAGCCTCCTAATGGAAAAGGTAAAGTAGCCTAAACTACAGGTGCTGTTACCTGCTTGCCCTTTATGAGTTCATAGATAGAATACAATTTAGTGAACAGTTGTTGGATGGAAAATCCATCCACCTGTATCACCTAAATAATTTATGATTCTTTAGATTTGTTTGGAAACTGTTTATTTCTCACAAAGAGTAGTTTAACAATTTCCCCCTCCTTAGCACAAATCAAATTGAGACACAACACTCTGAAATCTTTATATAGTGCCTTGTCATCCACCTCCATCTTTTGTATTTATAGATGCATATAAATCTGGTGTCCATGAAAAAGAACAATTATGATGCATTTTATTGTGTTTTCATCAAAATAACCAAAGAATAATCTCATTCATACCACTATACCTTCTGAATCTTGTATTCCTGTTTCACTGTTGGCTGGCTGCGTGACCTCATTAGTCATTAATTTCCACTCTCGTGACCTTCATGTAGCCAACCAGGTGGGCAGTGGTCAGCACAGAAACAATACCCTGCTGCGAGGGCAGCAGAATATAGATGCACTGAAGCTGCAGAACCATGCTTACAGTGTATGCTAAAATGTGGAGACAGCACATTTATCTGGTTATTGAGAAAAAGGACAGAACTGAAATAAGGAGATGTTCTTGCACTTGTCATTGAGAAGCACTCTGCATTTATTTGGCACTTATAACAGTAGCAGCAGCAGCAGCATTGCCCTTGGTGCTGATTTCTTACTACTCTAAAATGTCTCCTCTGAGCCAGAATACACTGGCTGTTGCTGATCATGCTGTGAGACACCTGCACTGGCTACTAGGCTTGTCATGACGCACAAAACCCTACCATCTTCAGCTTGACATTGTGCGAGTTATAATTATTCATCCAAATGAATATGTCAGAGCAGCAGCAGCAGACCTCTCATCAGAGCAAAAGAAAAATACATCAAAACATTATCAACCCAGCAGGAAGACAGGGACCATAAGGAAAATTACCCATTTTTAATATGGATGCCATAAAGCCATGTCTATTATTATACGGGGGTGGGGGGGCGGGGAAAAAAACCAACCACCCAACAACCTCTCAAGTTTAAAGTCCACAAGCACTGAAAAGAACCTGAAATACGCAACAGCACACACAGGGGAAGTGAGGGAAAAAAAAATCAATTACCTGAAATCTATTTATATTTTCTTTTATAGGAGTTTATATTCTCATAGTGCAATTGCATAATTTTTGTTAAGCCTTGTCAGTTTTTACATTTAAGACGAGCAACAAATAATTAAAATTTAAGACCTATCAGTACCAAAACTTCATGTTATTTCACTAGAAAATAGGTATAGGAACCAAAATTTTCAACCACTAAATTCTGCTACCAGTGGTGTTTCAGCATTATCTAAGCTTAACCCTTATTTTACCACGGTGTGAAGACAGCTCACTGCAATGATTTCCATGCATTTTGAAAATAAAAACAATTTACACAATTACTACACACATTTTTTCCCAGAAGTGTTAGGTTCACATCAGCCACACAGATAAGGTCAGTCGTCAAAACAGACTGTACAACTAAAGCATTTCTATCAGCACAATGCCCTGGGTGCTGGTATTTGGTTCAGCACTATAGCAGCCTATCTGCAGCTAGAATTAGTATCTCATGATTTCAAAACAGGGTCTTCAGTTACATACAAACATCTATTGTTCATGTTTTCAAATAGTTCACAGGTAATTCTAACTGTAAAATGATTTTAAGATCTCAAGGATTATAGTGTCATATTTTTAACATTAGATTTTTACTTGGTTGTAGTGTCAATATTAATATATTTGCTCTCATCTTTAACTTGTCAGAGAAGGCTGCTCATATCATGTTTTTCAAGAACATTTTATTAAAACATAAGTCCAGCTAGTAGCTTTAAAATTACTAACAGTAAACACAGAGATGCAATGACTGTCAAGGATATTTGAAATGTTGTTGATTTGAGGCAACATAAATTTCAAGGCTGTAAAATTAATAAAATACTATTAAAAGTATGTATAAAGTTTGAGGTTAGAAACAGTACTTCAAATCCTGCCTGTAGTACATGGAATCCAGCATAATGTAAGGGAAAAACATCATCTGTTTAAATTGTTCCAAACCATACCAGAGAATCAAAACCTAAAACTACATGTGAAACTAAATACATTTTTCGTTTGAAACAGTCCATTCTTGCAGTCATTTCCTCAAGCTCTCCTATTAGAGGATCTGAGGTGACACACAGAACCTTAAGCGTTGCAGTCAAAATTATATGCCCATCTTAAAATCATTCTGATGCAACCTTTCAGCCATGTTCCCTATGTAAATTTAGTACCATAAAGACAGGCTTTATTGATGGGTAGAAATCCTCGTGAGAGTTAGAATTATGAAATGCAATCATTTATGTAAAATCTATTTTCCTGAATTAAATGAAATGAAACATAACTATTTTCTAGAGATAATTCAAATTATCTTACATCTAAATGGTCACATTTAAATCCATTTAATCAAGTACACATGCTCTATTAAGGAAAAAAGATACATGAAATAATGCAAGAGAGACTAAAAAAGACAACGGCTCTTGGTTCTTTATATTAACAAAATCAGTTAAACTATGAAATCAGATTTCTGTCACATACTTTCCTGTTGTTCCTTTGATCGTAACTGAAAAAAGTTTTAGTATGTTATGAAAACTATAGGATAACAAACTGGGGGACTGCCTTTTTTTTAATGTCTGTCAACTTCAGAGGGTGCTGCTTTTCTATAAGACAATCGTTTCTCATGCATGTATTTTCCCAATATAATTCCTAAAGATATTTCAGCCATACGAACAGCTTAAGAAAAAAACAGACAGTATGAGTGCAAAGCATATGACATGCAAGGTATATCCATATGGCAAGGAAAATATTTAAAACGCTATCATAAGGAATATGGAGTTCAGGATTATTACGTTTACATAAGCATGTGTAAAGGTAAAACGCACACAGGAAAAAAAGCTGGAGTTAAAAAATGACATCCAGCCCCTCACTACCTCCTACATATTGCATATGTAGCTCAGCCATTAAAAAAAGATGTATGGTACAGCAGTTTACCTGTGGCATCCAAGAAACTGCAAACTGAACAGGAAAATCCACAAGGCAATCCGGTGGTTCTGTTGGATACTGAGGGAGGGAAAGAAAATACAGGTTTTAATTTTTTTTCTTTTTTAAGTGCTTTAAAGTCAGACTGATACTCAGCTGCCAAATTTGATAACAAAAATTTGAGCACTTCAAGCATCTTGAGAACTTGGCTCTTAGAGGAAACAGCATGTAAAGCATTTTCAGAAACAGTTATGAATATTAATTATCATTTAAAGAAGAAATCTACATGTAAACAGTTTTTATATATCAGTTTTTAGTAAAGGCAGGAGAATCAGAGTTTTCTCTGTTCAGTGTTCACAAAGACACATTAAAAAAGAACTTTGGACAAAACCCAAAATATTTTAAAAAAATTTCTCCTCATTTACCTGTATTTTTTTGTATTTACTGGATAGGAAAGTTTAAAAAAAAAACAAAACACCAAAAACCAACCACCCTTTCATGAGTCCAGAACTAATTTTCATTTAAACTAAAATATTTGCCCTGACTGGCAACATTTTTTGTTTTGAAACTGAAAGTAATCAGATAAGTACATAACTATTTCGAAAGAGATGAATGAACATACACCCAAAATTAAAACAGCTCCTCATCTCTCATCCCAAATTTAAAGGTATCAATGAGGAAAAAAAAATTAGCTGTATTAAGAAAACTGAAGCTATAAAAATAAAAGGTTTGACAACTTCAAAAATAACCACTGACTATTCATTACGCTAGTAAATCTATTGCTGTTCAGCATCCAATATGAAATCTGGGGGAAAAAAAAAAAAAAGGTATTTTCTGAAAAATAAAGTAGCAAAGGAAAGAAACATCTAAGTACAAATAAACTGTTCTCTATGGCAAAGAGCAAAAAAGAGACATAGCTTCCCTAGAGCACCCATTCTTCATTGCTTCGATTTTCATAATAATCTAGTGGATTTATGGATTTCACATTTTATTTGTTTAAACTTGCTTTTTAATGCGCCTTCATTTGTGGTTTCTGTTAGGTATCCACTTTCTGAAGACAACTCCTGCATCTCTAATACCTTGTGCTCTGTCTTTTTATCAAATCAGCGGCAGACAAGTTAAATAACAGCGACAGAGCAAGAGAAGCGAAACAACTGATTTGAACAGGAGGTGGTTACAACTTAGAAATGTATATATCCACAAAAGCTGTTAGTTTCTTTTATTGTAGCGTTACTGTTCTTGTAGGCATTGCAGTGTTAGTGGTTGTGTATTGCAGGTATTTTTCATAAAACACTTCAATGCTTGCATAGAAATAAACTTGTTTTCAATGTATAAATGTATGCCTAGAACAAACTAAGAACAATTTCTTCCGTAGGATTGGTTTAAATCCCAGCAGCACTAGCCAATTATGTGTTTACTGTCTTGGTAAGTAAATTCGTTTTATGCAGTCTTTTGTAGGGTGCCTTTGAATAAGTGCTTGCAAACAGGTTCTACTAACTTTATATTACTTAAAAAAAAAGAACAAACCAAACCAAAAAACCTGCAGCACTTTTCCCCTGCATTTTTAGTCAAATTTTCTTTAAGAGCACAATATTGTACTGTGCACCAGATAATTGCCAAGAACTATGCGACAATGATTCTGTACATGTGTACATAATTTTTTTAGACCTTGCAGACTGAAATCCTACATAAAATAAGGTGAGTGATTCCCCAGGAGACAGTGTTTTAAAATACTATACCACAGCATATCAATGACATTATATGTTATTACAGTTACATTCAATTGTATATGTCAGAAATCATCCTATTATTCCTCAGAACAATTTAAGCAATTATTAAACAAAACATTTGTATTGTATTTCTGAGCATACAGCTAACTTTATCTAGAAAAAGTATTTTCATAACCCTTGCCAAATCATTCAGATAATTACCAAATCATCTTGATTACTCCAGGGCGCGCAAATTCTTGCAGTGGCCAATTTGAATTCTTGGGATCTGAAATGGCAAGCACCCAACCCACTTCTCATGCAATACAAAATGAAATCTGACAAATAAAACCTAATGTATTTGGCTTTATACTTGCAAAGATGCACGCTTTGTTTTCAGTAAACTTCTCTATCCATTCACAATTTAAATAAATGACTAAAGATTTCTGGACCAGGCATTTTCAATCAAATAAATCGGAAAACTATTTCACAAAATGTAATCTGAGCATTAAACAATATACCCTCTTATGAGGATTAAGCCTAATTATTTACAAAAGTCAAAACTGCGTAGCACGTGATTTGGCTGACACACCTAACCATGATATGACCATTCTCAATTCTTCCAGGTTTAAATCGACCGCCCCAAGTTTCCTAGCCGCTTTACAACTGCCGTTTATAGAGAGCAAGTGTTTTGAAAGGACAGTTCCTAACACAAAGCACATTAAGACAAGGATAACGGGTGGAAACATTTGACAACGCATTAAGGAAAAGTCCTCAAAACACATCCAAACCGTTCAGAATGACAGCAAAGGAATATTTAGGGGATTATCTCAATACACCTTATGAAAAAGAATGTCCTAAATCACTTATTGAAGAGTTTCTTCCTGAAAACATTGTTGGCAGGCTTATAAAGTCATTTCACTGTATGGTATCCATGAGGAAAAGGCTGAACAAACCCATCTGCCAGAATGCAGACAAGAGCCATTGATACATGCTGAGGAGGAGAGGTTTAGCTCACACACTAACCTTAATCAAAGAAACAGCATAACAAAAATAAGCATGCTTTTATTAAAGCAGGTTATCAAAAGAAATCCCTTCAAAAATACTTCAGCAAAGTCTTTTCGAGTGTATTAGATACGTATATGAAGGAAAATCAAATCCCCATGTCACCTAAACCACGTTTCACATATGAATTTTCTCCGGTGGCAAGTTGAAATGCCAGACGTGGTTTAAAAAGGACAAGCAATTGATCCTTCATCATAACAATCAACTTGAAAACAAAAAAGAAAAAAAAGAAGATTGATGATTACTCATTAGAACAGATAGGTTGGATAATCTAGTTTCTTTATTACACTGTATCCCTAGTTGTTAGACGGTGCTTTCTTCTGCTATTAGGAGTCTCAACTTCAGATATTTTATCACTATAAAGAAAATACACAAATTTTTACAAGAACAGAAAAGGGCAATCTTGATTCCCCTTACAGTACAGTGATAAGTTAAGGCTAAACAGAACCAGCCAACGCCTAAGTGCAATAGTGTTTGACTGTGGCAGCTGCTTGGTAAAAACGGGTATTGCGTTGTAATTTTTTTCTACACTTTTATACTTCCAAATACTTAAGATACTTTACTTCAATCGCCATAAAATCAAGAAAAAACTTAGGGGCAACAGGCTGCACTTAATTTCTAGTGGCATCCTAAGTATGGGATAGCAGCTTCCTTATAAACAGTGAAATACAGTCTGGTTACTCTCCTCGCGTGTTAAATAGACTGTAATTGTACTTCCTGATATATTTTTTCCATCAATGCATTTAATACTGGACTGACTAGCAAATTAATTATGCATTCATTACTCTATGCATGTAGGATAGTTTTACTCTTTTTTTAAAATCCACTTCAGCAACCTTATTTCCCAAACAGTACTTTTTCCACAGGCTCCTTTTTCCCCCTCTAAGGTAAAATAAGCTTGTCTTATGTAAAACTAAAAACCTCCTGGTATTTAAAGGAATATAGGATGTTTGTGAAGGTGAAATTTAATCTTACAATACCATGCCCACTCCTCATCCCTTCAAAATTATTAGTCCAGATGATGGACCAAGGACAGTCCCAAACAACAACATTTAGACACTTTTGGATGCACTTTTTCCCCTAGACTGATCTTCTGAAGACAACAGCTATCACCATTCCACTGTCACCATACAGCCTGGATATTCATAGTTTCTGATATGAGATTTGTGTCTTGAAATGAGAAATTCTATGAAGAAACATTGCCATTTGAGCTCAATTCTAAGTACCTTAATTCTAAGAATTAAAATTTTTCTGCTTCCGCACACGCCATGGATTTGCTTTGCAAGCACTGTCAAAATCAATCAATTATTTAGACTAAAAAGAAATAATTTTTTTAACATAAGGAACTCACTTCCGTAGTCAGTTTTTCATAAATCTTTATATCTCTAGCTTTAACAGTAAGACTTGCTAAAGAAGCAACCCAGCATCCTCTAATTCTTGTTATATGCATAGTCTCTGGATGGAGTGATAATGAATGAAAGTCTCCCAGATGGCTTTGTCTGTAATCCAGTAAAACAACTGCAATATCATAAAGTGTTTTTCATGTGATGCACAGTTTCATGTGAAAAGATTCTTACCGCTAACTGTAATGCAATATTAAATTTAAACATAGTTAAAATCTGAAAACTCTACTTTATATAAAAAAAAAATTCTCAAAAACCCCCCCACCATTATCTTGCAAAACAGACATACTAACAAACCAACTCTCTAAAATCCTTATGATTAAGAGAAATCCATTTATTTCAAGGAAGCCTTAAAATATTTTCTCTCACATAAACTCACCTTTGCATTTAACTTCAGAGTGATGAGATGCTGTCGACCACAAGAGTCTTCAGCTTTTAGCTTGACTGTGGAAAGACCAGTATCCACAAACGTGACTCTGAAAGAGAAAACAAAACTCTAACAGCGTTGTAAGAAGTACAGTTTGAAATGTCTGCAATACTTTTATTAGTCTGTTACAAATATTAATCAGAGGAAGCCCTATATGCCAACCATTTCTGCTGTTCTAGATTTACTGCTGTTAATACACCAGTCTACTGCTTAATGCAGTCATATATCTTCGGGTTATTTACAATGTGTGTCAAGGCTCATGCTGTGGTCAGTGAGCACTGTGTTTCAGTTTTCCATCACCGGAACCTTTGACACACACAGCATGTTCCTGTCAGCCTCTACTTATGTACACATTAAACTTCCTGTCAAATCTTTGATCCATTTCTGCAGTTTCTTACTGTATGAGACTTTTATGCTCTTGATTTGCTTTTCTCTTCAATGAAGTTCTCTTTTATTATCAATATTATTATTGTGGAAAATTCAGTGGATATTGGTTCATATTCTGAAATTGATTTTCTGCAGAAAGCAGTGCCTAAACAGGTACAAAATGAGTTATTTATGATGATTTGCCTTCCTTTCATGACAGTTTTACACAGTATACATGCACCCAAGCAAGTAGCAGGTACATACTAAATGTAAATAAGTTTTAAAACTTCTGACATAATCCCTGACTCTTTGCTTAAGATGTCACTGATTTGTGCTTCCCACAACAATGAAGATGAATACAATTGTAAAATGCATTGTTCTCTAGAAATATGTTCTGCTGAGTAGCTTCAACAACTGCCAAAAAGATTCCAACTTCTCCATATATTTACCAGTGAACTGGGCTTGTGGATATTTTGGCACTTTTACTATGCCATTCTTGTGTAAAGATAAAAAGCAGTCCGAGATTATTGTACAACTTATCACCCAGACTGATGGAAAGGCCTATCAGAGTTCAATGAAAGCATCTGCTTGCTGACCTAAGTAACATTTTTTTTAAACCATTACACACTAGCCCAGTCACTCGAGCCAGCATGCTGGGAAAAATGGTTCTCTTTCAAGTGAAACTGGCAATGGAGTTGTAGAAGCCTGTACAAGAAAAAAGTAGACATACACCAAAGGGTGTGCACATTCCTGGGAAGGAAGTGAAAAAAAGAAAAAATGATCTACATAAATGACATAGGCTCAATATGAGGGAGCTGAAAAATACAGACGGAAAAAGCAGTAGTGGCAGTAAGTAGGGAGAGAGATATATTATTTCATGTTTAATGCTAATTAACTTTAATGCAATATTAAATAGTCCTACAGATTCCTGGGGGTATTTTGACGTTCCTTTTCTCTACAACAGTTGAAAGAAATACAAGTCTTGATAAAAGTGTAATTCAACTGTAGTCAATTAAATTCGATTTATTTAGAAAGAATTAGAGCATTTTTCCTCTAACTGGAAAAAAAATCATTATTCCCGCTTTGTTCCAACTTTACCTCAAAATTATATCACAGAGTTTTATAGAGATAAGAAACTATCTATATCCCACCCCTCCGTCTACTGTTGCCTGGGGTGGGGAAATCCTCAACCAGCAGCTAAGGCACAGAATGGTTACTGCAATGAAATACACAGCAGTGTCCAAAACAAAGCATAACTGGTGCTTGCATCATCACTGCACTGTGAGGCTGGATAGCAAAAGAGAACAGAAAAATTAAAGGGATGCTGTCAAGGTGTTTAGGATTTAAAATTATCTGTTCTGACAGTCATCTTGTTTGGACCACTTCACTCTTGAGGTGCCAGAAAGGTATGGATTATTTTAGGTTATGTGTGTGCCTACATAGATTTAAAATATATGCACACCATTATTCTAAAAATATAGTGACAATATTATTATGTTCAATCATATCTGTAAAGAACCTTCACATTCAGTTTTATTGACAGGGTAAATTAGACAAACTTTAAAAAAAAATGGAAGCATATGGAAAAGGTGTTAAGAGCACCAGTAATGGCTACCTGTTTAATTATATAGAGAGGGATACACCACAAAATGATTTTCAAGTTCTGTCTGTTATTCAAGTTTTAACATATTTTTAGTTTCAGAATTCATATTTAAAGTATCTTTCAAAGCCAGTTTAAAATGTGATTTTCAGAGCTTAGAGATAACAGAGAAAAACTGTACAAAATGTAGATCATCACCGCTATGAAGCACCACTACAATCCAGACCAATCTAGAAATTCTTAGGACTTTTACTTAATTTTGACTTCAGCAACTAGCTGCTAGTAGAAGACAACTACTCAAGCTAAGCAACACAACACCTTTTAAGTATTATTCATTACAAACCATGTACCTGGAGGTTTCTAGTAAAATGTTCTTTTCCCTTTCAAACTTTTTCACAAACGGGAACACCAAGGAATAAAAAACTCCTCACACAAAGGGCATACATGTTGAAGAATGCCCAGAACGAAAATTCATAGTGAGCCTTCTTTCTTCTCAACAGAATGTAAAACCAGTAAACTGCCTCCAGGGAATGAAGGAGGATTCATTTTTCCATTTAGGATACAAAAAAGGAACTCATCAGCTTTATGGCTACCTGTTCTGTAACATCACTCTGCCATTCTTTGGGTCAGAAGAGGTGAAAGGGCCAGTTCTGTAGGACTGGAGTAAGTTGGACAATGCTGTAAAAGTCATATGAACTTCTTCATGTGATTGTATAGTCAAATAAGGAATTGTTTACATAGGTGATATGTCAGTTATATAAACCTTTATTCCTCTGTAGGCTCCATCATTTTATTACATAGAAAAAAATGGAATGACCATAAAGATGGAAAGCCTCAGTTAAATCTCTGAAGTACAGTAATTCAGCATAACACACAAATGACTGAGAACGCACGAAATGGCAGGATTACCTTGGAAATGGAGAAGGCAAGAGGAGAAGATACTTTCTATGAAAAAGCTTCGCAAGTATCAAGCAGAAATGCATTGCATCTTGGGAGATCATGACACACTATGGACTTAAGAGATACTAGCAACCTTTATGAGGGTGATAAGAGTACTACAAATGTTTTATAGTCGATAATTTACCTTCTCAAGACATGGTTATTGAATCAACTTGCGAGATGATGAGATAGTATTAGAAGAGCCTTTCCTATAACTTAATACTACTACATGTGTCCTTTCTCCCCCTTCAGCTCATTAGGTTTGTCCTGGTACTTTTCCATATTCTTAAAATGGAGGAAGTATCCTCCTTTGAACTCCTCAGCTGTTAGGACAGCACTTAGTGTTGGAAATTTGGTACAATTTCATAACCTGTTGAACTGTGACTTTTGTGTACACGTATTTGAATATGAAAGCATATTCACCCTTCCCCACACCTAAATTAGGTCAAAGAATCAAGTTTTCTATATCACAAAGTGATTATATCTAATCACAGAAGCCTGCCCATTTACAATCCTCATTAATGTTTGTACTTTCAGTGGTTTAGGAGGAAAGAGGTGTAAGATCATTGCAAATAATGTCTTCAATTTGTTTTTTAGAAACTTTACATATTCCTTAGATAAAAGCCATTAGAAGACACTAAATTTGTGCCATACCTGAGAGCTTCTTAACTCACTTCAGAGCTAAAGGAACCATAGCCTATTGCTTTGATTCTCTCTCAAACAAAATATCCTTTATTTTTTTCAGTTGAATTTGGATGCAGTCAGCTTCCAGCATGACCCAAAACTCACTAGGAAAAACTAAATCTAGTGTTTATATTTTTTCCTACTTGGAAGTGCCTCCCTGGTCCCCCAAACATGTTCGCTTGCACAGTTTTTGGAGACTAAGGAATGCTTTTCAACAGCCCTCATCTCTGTTTGAACCCATCTGGGTAGCAAAAAAAAGTATATGTAAGTTTCTTGCTGTGGGTGTCGCAAAGAGCTGGCTGTTTTGATGTTCTGGATTTACAGCTTTCCAAATTCTCCCCTCACATATTTTTTTTTGTAGATTTACCTTGTTGTGGATTAACTATGTTATTCCTTTGTCTAAGGAGGTCCTTGTGCTATAGAGAGCAAGATAGAACTGTTCTTTAAAAATAATTATTCTAGTTCTAAAAAATGTATGAACTGTTTTTATGAAAGCATAAAGGTACACGATGGTCAACCATAGCATAAGGGAATAGTCAAAAAAAGCTGTACAAAGTAGGAGAAAAAAAGGAAGAAAAAGGAGAACTATAAAAGTTGTATTAAATATGTTTACTATGCCAACAGTTTATAGGTCAAAGAAGAATTGATTTCTTAGTAGTAGCATCTCACCTTTCAGCTCAGTTATGAGGCAGTTGATACAGGTTTGTTGGGTTTTTTTAAATTAAAAACAAAGCAACAGAGTTTTTAAAGCAAAACCAGTTTCTGAACAGGATAAATTAACAGAATGAGTACATTTGATATGTTGAACTCACAAATACAAAAGAAGAACAGATATTCTAAAGATAATGTCTGTTAAGAAATAAAATAAACATACTTATTCCAACCCAATATTTCTAGATCTCTGACAAGACAGGAGTAGTATTCCGGCGGCCGTGGTATATGCAGGTCTTGTGTATTCTTTAAAGCAATTTCCTGTTTAAAAGAACATTAAAAACATCATTAAGAGATATTTCAATATTTTTGCATCTATTTAGTTATGTGATTTTTGCAATTCATTCAAAAATATTAAGCTTATGTAAAATTAACTGTACACTGCATTTGTTTTGTTATAGCCTCCAGCTAAAGCAGACAAAGAAGCTGTTTGGTAAATTACTTCAGATACTGGTAACGAAAACATCTGCAATTTAAAAAAACTCCACAGATGTTGACAACCTAGTCTTCAGATGCAAATATCAAATGTGCCTCTTTTTCAGCTAATAAATTTGAAGTCAAGCATCTTGACTGAAAGAACATTTCAAAAGAAGGTTCTATTAAGCCCACAGCTGTCTCCTGGGCTCCACTGCCGCAAAAGACAACACATATATGAAATCCCCCCTACTATTTTAAAGTAGCGATATACAACTTTATATAGCTATTAAAAAAAAAAAAAATCAAAAAATCAATTTCTCAGTTTTAACACCATAGGATCCCACAGAGTAAGTTTTGGTGCAGTCACTCATCAAGTATGTCATAATGCCTCAAAAAGAAATTTTTATCAAAAAGGTAATGCCACGTTACAGAGAAAAACAAAACCAAACCATACATTCCACATTCATGTTGCGCTACTTGTTCTTTAAAAGAGTACTTAAGTTAAAATTATGCTTACAGGGCAAATAAATAAATTAATGAAATTTATAATAAAATTATTAATAATTTAAAATAAATGACATTTAAATAAAATAATAAATAGAATTAATAATGAAGTCAGTATAACAATCATTTCTGCCCAGTTCTCCCGCAGTGTCTTCTGTTGTTTTTACTAGCTGCACTGAGGATCACTATTTTA
The DNA here is from genome assembly GCF_013368605.1 of Nyctibius grandis. Classification (NCBI taxonomy): domain Eukaryota; kingdom Metazoa; phylum Chordata; class Aves; order Nyctibiiformes; family Nyctibiidae; genus Nyctibius; species Nyctibius grandis. The sequence continues at coordinate 2,765,746 of NC_090658.1, forward strand.
CTATTTTGAATTAATTATACTTTCATTGCATTCGCATTCTCTGAGTGCTTGTGTATCCATGCAAAGAGACTGCAACAACTATTGTGAAATATTCCAAAATTGCCACATGTAGACATTCTTACTCAGTCCCATTCCAAGCGCCTTTGCCTGGTTTAGTGTAATCCAGTTTGGCAGTGACCGAACTAATACTGAGGAAAGGCACTCCCAGCACAGAGCAGTAGTGTAATACCAGGAGGGTATTTTTGTTGTTGTTTTGAAGAATATTTACTGTGTTTTGTTTCTAAGTTAAGCAGGTTGTACGCAACTATTCTTTGCCCAGAAGGCTCATAGAACAATGTTTTACTAACAGAGAAGAAATTGTCACTTTCATATTGTTAACTAAAAACTTTGCTACTCTTCAATCCCAGAGTCGAAAAACTTTTAAGAAAAGAATAAACAGCAGTCTCTGAACTATAAAAAAAAAAAAAAGCTTTCTGCATTTATTGGTCAGGTTGTCACACAGGTCAAAGCACCTTCAGCAATCCACTGACTGTATAAGCCTTTGTATGATTCTTTACCTTCTCGATAATACCAGGAATTCCAGGAAAATCATTGTAAAAAGGATGGCTCTATACTGAGATCCCTTGCCAGGATTTTAATTTTTCTGTAACACTCCAATTTCCAAAGAATACACTCACTTAAAATCCTAAAGGATACTTATACAAATATTACACGAACAGCATACATACAAAGTCACCTCTTAAAAAAAAACCCATCTATCAAACAGTAAACTGTAAAAAACTGAAAGTGAAAACCAAAGCTATAAGAACATCCCACGTCCCACATATATATTCTGTCACTTACCAAAACAGTTTTCAGCTCCACCATAAAACTGACAAGATCTGGACAGCTGTGCAACCTCTGGAAGGAACACAGTATCAGTTCATTTTCTTCAATGCTTAACTTCTAGTGGTAAACAATTTTAGTCTAACTATTTTTCTAGTATTTTCAAACCAATTAACAAAAAAAAACCCCAACTGTATACCACATGTTCAAATATTTCGATTACAGAATACATCTCCCAGAGTACAGGAAAATTAACCATCACCTTCATCACATCACGTTACATTACACATTTATATAGTTTATGAAGACTTTACACTTTATGCATTTATGAAGACTTTTATGAGGGCTTTAGTCTTCACCAATGAGAACAGAAGATTTGGAATCACTCAAAAATGCTTCTTAGTTGGTGACATTTTCTTTAAGAACTCTTCAGACCTGCCTGTTTTTAGATGCTATACAAGATTAAGGAACCCTGTCTATCTTCAGATGCGTTACGTATCTCCTGAGCTCAGTACCTTTCGTTACTCCCAACTTGCAACCCTTGTTCTACAAAGGGGTGCACAGTCCATGAGATACAGTGTCTCAACTACCACTTGTGGCAAAGATGACTTTGCGGAAACAAAATATTATTTGTGACTGGAAGGCTGTTGTATCCTTGCTCCAAAGTTTCTTCTGGGTATACAGAGGTTTAGCTTAGATTCCTTGACTGGCTACAAAATAGAATGAGCTAGATCTATCAATAATTAATGTGAATTCTCTTCTTTGCATTATGAACAGTTTGTAAAAAATAAATAGATACAAAACCACAATCTGTTTCTAATTGAGAGATTAAAGAAAAATTACAGTAAAATGTCAGCAGCCATTTATTAAAAATCATTCTATCTCAATCTTCAAAAAAATAAAGCTTGAATAAAATTATTTACTAAATTCTACCCATCTCTCTTTAGATTGACCTGCAAACCCTCAAGCATTTCAAAAGAAATCATGGCTATACAATGAGAGTTCTTTAACACTTTCAGAATAGGTGTGTGAGTATAAGCTTTTCAGAATTATTAGAAGTATACATTTAACAGAAATGGTTTTAAAAGTTCTATACCTGCTTTAAAATATGCCGATATCCATGCAGTATCTTCTTTAGGTGCCAGCTACATTCTACCCTAGACAAACAGTATTTTGTATTAATTTTAAATTCACCATACATGATTTTTAGAAGAGATCAGAAAGTCTGCTATACAACAACATAAAAGTTTTTCTTAAAAAAAAACAAAAGAAGTAAACAATACTTCAAAATTTCTTTGAGTTTCATATTCAAAGTTATTTAAAACTTTGAAATGTCACTATCCCAAAGCCCATTAAAAATTAAGTATTTACCTACAAAAGCCTGTTCTTTGCTGAAAAACAACAACATAATTCTTGCAAGCTAATATGACTTCATAAAATATACCAATATTTAAAAATGATATCCTGAAAATGTCAGTGTTACCTATAATGCTGTTTTAAGTATCCAACCTAGGATGTAACAAAGCTATCGAGCACAACTGTTCACAGCCCAGAGCAGGCTGGCCTAGGCAGAAGTATGGAATACAACGGTAAAGGCTAATCCAGGCATGTGTGCATACACACAACACACACACCCCTCACATATTACTGTGATAAACACTCACGGTAATAGGAACAGAGCTTTTAAAGAGAAGTGGGGTAACGCAAATTAATACGTATTAACAAGAAAGAGAAAATGAAGTTTAAAAAGCTATGCTAGCCATCAAGTACATAATTGCTTAAATTTAGAACTTCGCACTGAATTTTCTGTTTCCCAAATGGTGACATGTAAATAACCTGATTTCAATGAACATTCTTTTTCCAAGTACATTGATTTATATATAAACACAACCAATTAATCACAACAGGTTTCAAAGTTAATTAACAACAAAATATTTTGATACAGGCAATGTTTATTGTCAGCATTTATTAACACTGATGCTGTACAATTTTGTTGCAAGGTTAAGTTGAAACCAATAAGAATTAATTACCAACATTGATATTGGGAAAAAAGGAATAATTCATATGCATATCCATCATTGCTTTTATCAAAACAAACTTTTGTTACATACACTTACAAATTGTTTTCACCAAACTATCTTACCTTGCGTTTTTCAGTTGAAAATCCATTGGTAACAGTATCCTGATATGGAAGTCTCTACCCTTGAAAATAAACATTTAGTTAATAGGAAGGTCAGCAAAGAAAAATCCTAGACACTTGTGGGAATCATTCCCCATAAGATCAGCTACTAAGAAAGTTTGTCTTATCTGACTTTCAGAAATATTATTCAGAATTTCTTTATTTAGGAAAAAAAAGCAGCATGAGTGACAAGTAGAAATAATGCTGATTTTAATTCTTGAGTTGAAATACCCTTGACTTCTGACTCACAGCATTCAGTAAAAACTCTTCAGTGCATCACATTTCATAAAGCAAAACTAACACCTTTCCGAAGAAAAATAGACATTATCCAACTCTGGACAAAACCCAGAAATGTAATTCAATCCAATTCATGCTGAAATACACAAAAGTCTGTCTTCAACTCAAGTAAAAGTCAAAACAGACCCTTATTCTAAAAGTACTACACTCAAAAGGAACCTGGGCACTGATCCACAACACATTTCAGCAAGGTTTTAGAAACTGTAAACAAAAACAGTCCCAAGTACCTGAATGTTTTTTTTTTCTTGTTAGTGCAATCCATCTGGGGCAGTTCCTAAATGCCACCTACTTGTAATTTCAGTAATTGTCCCTATTTGTAATCCTCCTCCTACTTTCTTATGGGATGATCAAAATAAAACTGAAATAAAGGTTTGTGAGTAGGTTTAACTCCTCCCTGAAGTGAAAAGAGCAGTTACCTCATCTCAAAACTCTTATTCCAGACTCAGCGTACCTTGAATTATGTCCACAAACTCTGAGATTTCTGCAGCAGGAAGTTAAGAGCAAAACCAGATTTCCTCCTGTATCAGATGATTGATACAGTGGATGCTTTATCTCAATTTCAGAAAGGCTTTTAATACTGTTTCCCGTAACATCCTCATAGACAAACTGAAGAAGGATGAACTAGAAAAGCTGTCAGTGAGGTAGACTGAAAACTTGTCAAACTGTTGGACTCAAAGGACTGTGATCAGCTATTTGACCTTCATTAGCGACCTGGCTGATGGGACAGGATGCACCCTCACTCAGCAAATTGGCAGAGGAGTGGTTGATAGGCCATGGAATTGTACTACCATTCAGAGGGACCTCAACAGGCTGAGGAAATGGGCTGACAGGAACCTCATGAACTTAAGAAAGTGCAAAGTTTTGCACCAGGAGGGGATTCACCCTGTGCACCAGCACACGCTGGTGGCAGCTCCGCAGAGAAGGACCTGGCAGTCCTTGTGGACGTGAAGTTGACCCCGAGCCAGCAATGCACCCTTGCAGCAAAGGCCAACAGCCTCATGTGCTGGATTAGGCAGAACATTTCCAACAGGTCGAGAAGGGTGATCCTTCCCCTCTGGTCAGCACTGGTGAGGCACACCTGGAGTGCTGGGTGCCCAGTACAAGAAAGGCATGGACATACTGGAGTTAGTCCAGTGAAGAGCTACGAAGGTGCATAAGAGCTTGAAGCATCTCTCATACGAGGAGAGACTGAGGGAGCTGGGACTGGTTAGCCTGGTAAAAAGGTGGCTCAAGGGGGATCTTGCCAGTGTGTACAAATACCTGATGGAGAAGGACTAAAAAGGTGTAGCCAGACTCTGAGTGACACACACTGACAGCAGAAGCAATGTGTACAAGTTGAAGTACAGGAAATTTCACCTAAATGCAATGAAAAAAGCTCAGTAACAGTGAGGGTGGTCAAACACTGGAACAGGCTGCCCGAGAGGTTGCCCAGTCTCCATGCCTGGACATAGCCTTGAGCAACCTGCTCCAGCTGACCCTGCTAGAGGACCTCCAGATGTTCCTTTCAACCTCAGTGTTTCTGTGATGCTCACAAGCAAAAATAAGATACCGTTTCAGAGCTAAATATTGCACATTTGGCACACCAGTTGCTTCCAAACTCCTCCAAAGCTGACGTTTACTGTCGGCTTAAATTATGCACATATCCTCAGACTTTGCTACATTATGGCCTTAGCCCTAACCCAAAAACCACATCTGAGAACAAACGCTCACACTCGCATCTTAACCTTCCCATTAACTCCAGGATGCTTTCTAACACACAGAGCATTTCAAAAGTTGCAGCTGTTAGAGTAATGCAAATATAAACACACACTTGCAAATGTCTTGTAAAAACTGAGTATGAGAGTCACCAAAAACTTTCCTGAACTTTGACTGCAAAACTACATTTTTGAAGACACAAGTGTGACACAGCTCATGTTATTTCTAAATGAAAATACACCTGTTAAAGAGCTGTTTCTGTGCTCTGTGTGTACATGCATATGTGATATTTTAATGAGCCATGGCTCACTACATAGTGCCTCTAATGGCAAAGTTGGCTTAAAAGCATCCACTCTCAACATGTGTTAGGTGCCATTCTTCTACCTGCACTGCAACTTACCAGATCCTCAGAGAGATCATGCAGCTACTTAAGCTGAAACCTCACAAACACACCAGGTAAAAGGAAAATACCCACAATTAGTCATTTGCTTCAACCTTTACCCTTGGCCAAGAGCGCAGGCACGTTGAATCTGCCCCATAAAACCATTTGCCAGCACAACAAATCCAGCCCACAAGCCACCAGCGCCGCCAAAGCAGAGCAATTCCGCCTGCACGAACGCGGGCGCCTCCCCACAGCACCCCTACGGCACACGGCCGGGAACCGGGCGCAGGGGGGCACCGCAAGCTGAGGGGCCCCGCTGCACTCCCGGGCATTTCCTGCTTCACAAACCCGGCGGCTCCGCGCTCGGCCGGGAAGCTGCCGGCCCCGGCAAGGGGCGAGGCGGGAAGCGCTCCCCACTCACACTGACGCGGCTCCCGCGGCTGCCTGCGAGCGCAGGCCTTAGGGGAGCGGGGGGGGGCTGACGCGGAGTAACGGCCACCGGCCAGGCGGCGCGCGGGCCACAGTACCTGCGCGGTGAGGAAGCCCTCGTAGGCCGTTCCCTCCCGGTTCTGAGGCAGCAGCAGCGGGCACTGGCGGAGCAAAGCCCCCGAGCCCGCCATGCCGCGCCGCACCGCTCCTTCCCGCCCGCCCGGCACGGCCGTTCGAATCCGACGCGCTGCCGGGTGAGGCCCCGCCCCTGCCGGCGCACGCGCCTGAGGGGAAGGGAGGGGCGCGCAGCGTGGCCGTCAGGGCGGGCGCGTGCCGACCGTTACCTGAGGGGAGGTGCCGGCCGTCAGGGCGGGCGCGTGCTGACCGTTACTTTAGGCGGGCTCCTGCCGAGCGTTACCTGAGGGGAGGCGCCGGCCATCAGGGCGGGCGCGCGCTGTTACCTGAGGGGAGGCGCCGGCCGTCAGGGCGGGCGCGTGCTGACCGTTACTTTAGGCGGGCTCCTGCCGAGCGTTACCTGAGGGGAGGCGCCGGCCATCAAGGCGGGCGCGCGCTGTTACCTGAGGGGAGGCGCCGGCCGTTACCTGAGGCGGGCAGCCCTGTGGCGAGTCCCGCGGCGAGGAGCAGCCTCTCGAACCCGGAGGAGCACGGCTTCCCGGGAGCCGGGCCGCGGACCAGCCCCGGCGTTCCCTCACGCTTGAGCACATGCTGAGGGGACAAGTGCCCTGGACTAAGGAGAACAGTCGAGCAAGGCGCTTCGTACATAGCCGGCTGGGCCAAGCAGATTGCAGTACCTCTCAAGGCAAGGCAGTGGGTTACTTCTGGCTCAATTCATGTGTTGCTTTTCTAAGAATCATACAATGTTTACTGCCACAACATATTTAAGGTGATAAAAGCTTCTCTGCCCTCTCACACAGGGGTTGGGATAAAAAATTTCCTCACTTTTCTGGGTGGGTTGCCACTAAGACCTGACAGCCACTGTGTTTGGGAAGGGCCAAAGAAAGATACTTAAAACTTTGGGGTTTATTACATACGTTTCAGGAGGCCTTAAGACTTTGCATATGACTAAGGCTGAACATCAGGCGAAACACACCAAGAGGCAGTTTCTGCTGAAAAAGACATGTTTGACAAAAAAAAAAAACAGTTTTACAAGGGGATAGGTGACTTGGGTAAGTCACCTAAGAGGTGTGTTGCAGAACTAGCAACTGAATCTTGAGGGTCCCTGAGGCAGCTTCCCTTGGGAACAAATGCAAATGTAATCCGATTAGCATGCAATATATTACTGAATTTGTAGAAGGACATATATTTATAGGCCAGCTGATGAGGCTTCCACTGTTGGATATGGTATGAATGACTAAAGCTGCTAAATCTTGACAACTTTTCCAGGTATTCATCCCTTGTAATAGAGGAGGTTTTTTCTCCCAACTCATGTTGAGTCGTTATATCTTTAAACCAGTGCTTTTCACTGTGGAAACGAGTACAGAAGGCTCAGCAAAATGTAGAAAAGACAGTATTAGAAGGAGTTCAGCTCTTCCAGGCCAGGGAACTGGGAACTGTCAGTCAGAGAACCACTGTCTCTGACTACTGGCAGCAGCTCAGTACCTGTGGGACAAGAGAAGAAGTGGAAGAGAAGCAAATAAAACAACAAAAATGTTTATACCTGCAGCTAGATCTTGTTCCCTTAGCTTGGGAGACCCGTACGTGGGGATTGCATGGAAATGGAGGAGTCAAAAGGGGTCAGAACCTTTGCAGTTTTATATTGTAGTGGCTATTAGAAATATAGCTACTATGTGAGGGAGTGAACGTGAAGCCTTGTTTGCTCATATGAGCTAGACGTTAGTCTCATGTTCTGTATTCTTTTTGTATGCTGCCAAAGTTCCTCTGTCCTGTATCCAAGTTCTGCCAATGATTTGCCCAAGCATCAAGCATATAATGCACTAAAAATAGTCAATAGAGGTGAAAGAGTCCCAAAATTTGCCATTTAATTTAATCACAGTAAGATTTTCAGGAACATGTGCTAATAAAAATATATCCTCAGTGCGGGTTAACATGTTTTCTTATACCTTGCAAGTGTCACTGATGATTTCCAGACTTCCAGCAAATTATCAGTGTGCCCGAGAAAGACACGTTCTAGCAGTTCAGTTCTTTGCAAGAACGTTGCTCTAGTCACCCCTTTTTTGTTCCAGAGAACTTTGGACAATACAAGACTTGGTCACCAATCCAAGAAACATTTTCTAAATATAGGCACAAATAGGTTTTAAATACCAGTGTTTAACCTGTATGCCCATCGTTTGCTCCCCAAAAGCTGATCACGGGCATTTCAATACCCAGCATGGCTCACCTTGAGCAGTTAATCCAATGCTTCGTAGTAAATTGCATCCTTCATATTATGTATTAATTTCATTTTGATCAAAACATTTATTCTCTTGAGCTGTTTTCTCTCAATATGCATTACATTAGAAATTACCTTATTTAATGGTGAAGTATCTGTACTTTTCCAGGTATAGAGATTATTTCTTAATTGCATCAAATGCAAAACAAGACAGTTTTTTTTTTTTCCTTCTTCTTTTGGCCCTGTTTATCTTAGTCTCTGACATTAAAAGAAATGTCAAGTCACTTTAGCCTAGTGCAGTTATGGAGTAATGTATCTAAATAAAAATACTGTAATATCAGAACCATAAAACATTTTAGTACTGGGGCCTAGAGAACATTAATCATTATCTTGCACTGTATACTGCACACTTTTAAACTTTGTATAAAAGTGCAATTTTTAAATTAATTTGTATAAAAATGCAACCTGAAACATCATGTTACTTTGGTCTGGCACATAGACTTCAGCGTTTTAAAAACAGGAAAATAACAAAATAAAAGCAAGAAAGAGGTTTGACAGGTATACTTCTTAAGGCAAAGGAGTCCTGATCTTATCGTTTAGCCACAGGCCACCTTTACTAATCTAATTATAATCATTGTCTGCCAGAAGAATCATAATGGAGTTTGTTATTAATTATTTGCCCATTCAAATATCACATTCAGCCAGTTAAGTAATCAAAAAAATCATGACTTGAGTGACAAAACAAACAGTATGCAGACCAAACACTTGAAAGTGACAATTTCTGAATATCTAATAGGCTAGATTTTGTTAGTAAAGTTATCCCACAACAGTCAGACAGCAAGTATATTCACAGAAGACAGAATTCACATGAAACCATTCAGTAACTTAAAAAAAAATCATTGAAATAATGTAGTTTTCTTAGGAGCGTGATTTTTTTTTAATTTATTTAAGGATATTATGAAAGGCAAGAAAATAACAGTACATGGTTCTCCAACATTAGTATCTCCAACATAAAACAATCTATTTAAAAACATGCAGAATTGCTAATACTGTTATTGCTGTCCTTCTTCATAACTCAGTATCATTGTATTCATCTCGCCCCTAAGAAATGACCTTTTCTGTGCTTATCCCCACCTTTTTCCACAAATCCCTCGAGTGACAGAATCTCATCCTAATCCCATTTCCATTTAGATGTTACAGAAAAGGACTGCAGACCTTAGAGGGAATAAGTAATCATAATGGAAAGATAATAATATGTTTATGAAATCTTGATTATAAATTGAAAAATTACAATAGTATTTCAAGCCACTGAAGGTCAATGTTACTAAGTGCAAAGCCATCGATCAAGTGTTTTTAGGCTTCCATAGTTTAGATTATTTTTTAATACAGAATATCTCTATTCAGGGAGCACCTCTCTTCTGAGGTGATTCCTCATCTATCTAGTGCTCACAGTCCGGTGTTAAAAACAGTAGCTGTTTGTAAGGAAAAGCCACACTAGAAAAATATTTAGTATATTTTAACTGCGTTTTAAGCAGACCTAAAAACATAGAACAACTTCACAAGCCTCTGCAAAATGCACCATAGACCACAGTTTGAGAATTACAGCCCTAATAAATTCTTAAAGGTAAAAGCATATGAAAGGACTCATAATTAAGTATAGCAAAACAATACTTTGAATACTATGCAGTTGTACCTTTTTTTACTAAAGGTAAATTTGCTTGCTTATGCCTAAAAGCTACATCAAAGGTGTACATGCTGAAAACCAGTGAAACTTAACTGAGGTCCTAGACAAAAAAAATAATGCTTAAACCTTGTCCTCAGCTAATTAAGAAGTTTCCCTCTCTTGAGCTTCAGTTTTCCACTGTTTGAAAGCACAGCTCAGACACACTAACAGCCACTGGAACTAGACGGAGTTTTCTGTAACTAAACCAGCAGGCCATGGTTGTCATCTGAAAGAGATTTTATTGTACTACTGCTCCCACTGAATGGCTCACTGTTGTGAAGGATAGTTGTGCTCTTCCCTTCACCCTGTTCCTGGCCCAGCAGCCCCTTCTTCTCACTTATGCCAACTCTGGTTCCCCATTGATCCCCTTGTACACTGGGCCTGTTTGTTCATTGACCAAAAACTAATTGTTTTTTTGATGAATTAGTTTTAGGCTGGCCTGGCTTGCTGAAGCTGTGACACGAGCACTAGAGCTGACATGAAGAAAGCATCAGGAGGGCACATCCACAAGCCAAACCACCACTGTTGTGGAAACAGCGAGATGTTAGAACGGACACTGGAAGAGCACACAGGTGAGAACCACCAGGCTTCCCCTTTTACCACAATCCTCCCAGGCCACAGCCTGCTACTGGCAGTTATCATATCTTCCCCTTCCTTTGTTTTACCCAAGAAATTTTTGCTACAAAATATTTCTAGTGATTTGCATAGAGTTGTCTTGCACTATACTTTTATTTCTGGCTATTTTAAAACCATTTTGCATCATTAACAGTTCACCAACTCAGATGGAGACTCTGGACATCTCTATTAATACCTCAGTACAAAGCAGTGCAGCTATTAACAAGTGTCTGAAGCAGCAAAGGTGTCTGTTCTGGTGATTTTGAATGCAATTTCTTCTGTATTTAAGAGCTTTAATATTAGAAAACATATGCAGGTACCAAAAGCAAGAACACTGATTAATCTATTAACGGTATAAAATGATTAAGTAAGCCTTGGATATTTTAAAATGTCTTAGGTCTAGAGGGCTCTCAAAGCTCATGTTCGTCTTTGTACATGTAGGCAAAATCTTGGCACTCTTTTTGGCAGATGACCCAGTGAAATGACTGATGTATGAACATTAAAGCATTCACATACATTAACTTCTGCACATTAAAAACAGAGACTTTAAGCCGAATTACATCTTCCTGAATTGTATAAATACTCCCTTTGCAGTCAGTGCAAGAAGCCTCAAGAAGACGGGGCCAATCCATATGTTATATTGATTCTAAAGGCACAAGAGTATGCGGTTAATCCCTTTCAAACCTTGCAGAGCACAAACTCTTGGAGATCTTCCAAGCAGCCAGATGAAAGTTGCCTTTCAGAACCAGGAAATGTATGTTGTTAGAGATTCCAAAAGATGCTAGGCCAAAATCTGGCCTTGCTTTTACCAGTATAAAATGAGACTATTTCAGTGGAAGTATGTATATGTACACCAATATAAAACTGATCATTATCTTGAAAGATGGAGTACAATGCTAACATCCTCTTTCCTGTTAATTCCTAAGAAAATTAAAGTGAAGATAACAAACAAAAGAAAATATTGTCTTGTTCCAGCTAGAAGATTTATAACCCCCAAAACATTTGTCAGACAATTCATGATAGCTTTGAGGGTCTTTTCTGCTGCTAATAGGTTTTACCTGGAGATAATTCAGATACCAGAGTGATGATTGACAGTATAAATCTTCCCAGGTAGGTTGAAAACTGTTAAAAGTTGCAAATGCACCCATGGTCTGTTTGCACGTGAATGGGATCTCCTGTACACACATGACTTGTATCATCCATGACAGTCCTTACAGATGTGAACTTGAGAAACATCTTTCTGTAAAGTTGAAGTTAAAGGCTTAGCACCTTTAGATGTGTTCACACTGAATTTTTGTCCATCAGCCAGCCACTGAATCTGAGTATTTTGAACCTGTGGTATTTCACTTGGGTGTCAGCACTGTCTTTTTGTGGGATTTTCTAAATATTGTAGGAATACAAAGCCATCCCTCCAGCATAGCTCAGAATCCACAGTCTGACTCCAAGGATCCAGTTCAGAATCCTCAGATTTCACAGTGTAGCTGGATCATGCCAGTAACACTGAGGTTGAAACAAACTAGGTAACTAAAGTGTTGTATTTCTGTGGAGTTAAAGTATATTATTATGACTGGCTAAGTTCCAACCTTAGTGCCCACTGTAAGTCAATATTGTCTAGCAAAATAAAATAAAATAAAATTCCTGGTTTATCCAAAAATGAGGGAAGTCATTAAGACAGAGCCATATCACCACGCATCATTTTCCCTATGTTTTCAAGGTTTCCTCACCGCAGTTTAGAAAACTTACATAATAAAAACAAATTTTGAAGCAAAACTAAATATGTTCCTTTATAAATTTCGTGGTGATATAAGTATGCAAAACAAAAAGGTCCAAGTTTGTATGCATTTTTAAATGATAAAATTACTCCATATTCCCAGATTGTTGGGAAGTACAAAGTATACTCACAGCAAACACTAATTTTTAGAACACTAAGGTCAGAAAGGCGAGTCATTGCTGCCCAGTACCTTAAGAATGTCTTTAATTACTTTTAACTCTTGAACCATTTAAAAGAGTTGCCTCAAAACTCACAGAAAAAACAGCCATTATTCACGGATAGCAGTGGATAAATTGAGGCAAATCCATTCTTTGTCTTAGAAACAAAGCAGATGAATACTTACTGTTCTGTCTGAATTTAAAGTTGTATGTGATTAGTGGCTTAAAAATTCATTGTATCTGCATATGCACCTTATGAAGAAAGCTAGTGTTTGTCTAGATTAGTTTTCGAGCCAGATGCAACTCTAGTGATTTTATGCTAAGCAAAAAGTTTACATTATAGCACTTTATTACATTTAACTTCATAATAGTTTTAAGTAAATGTGTAAGAGGAGCACAGACTATAAAAGCAGAGAATACTGTGCAGAAATTAGAAAAAAAGAAAAATACATAATGATGTAAAAAGAAACAGATAACGAAAATTAAAAGGATTTTACTAGAGAAAAACAATTTCATTTTATTGTAAAGCTCTAAATGAATAAAATAAAGTCTTTGAATGTGAAGATGATTAAAAAGACAAAATCATTAGCTAAAGATATTTACAAGTTTAGACTTTCATTTTGATTGTAATTTTAATTAGCTGGACACTGGGGGGGATGAAAATGAAAGCCTACATCATCTACTTACTCTTTAAATTGCATTCCACCTTAATTTTCTGCTCTTCAGTTCTTAATTTTCTCTATTTTTGTTCTAAGTAATCCGGTTATCAGAATAAAGTGATTTTCTCTCAGCTAGGTTTAACATTCAGTATTTGAGTCTGTGAACCAAAAGTTCACCCCACTGCTTCAATTTTTATTCTTTCAATAGCAGAAACTCTCCAGGAAACTTTCCCAGTCTTTTGTCTGTACAGCAGGGTGCTTTATGTACACATGACAGTTATGTAGCTAATAACAAAGGATTCTATTTTAAAAATAATTATGTTCCATTTACACAGTTTCCCACAGAATTTACTCATAAAATGCAGGATGCACCAAAAGATTAAATGCCATTTTCCTGTTCATTAAAGCCATTTTTCTAAATGTAACTGAGTTATTTGCCTTTTTGTCTTGAAGGAACCACATGCCCAAGAAGTGGTTAGAGTCAGTTTGTTCTTAAACAAAAGAACAAATTACATTTAGGCCGTGTCTGCAGCGTACAGTTAACTTGCAGATTTGTACCCCAGTGTCAGGCCATGGACAGATACTCCTTTCATGAATAGCTGTACTAGTTGAAGATGCTGAAGACACTGCTGACCTGACTGTTCCTTCTGTGCCAAAAAGTGCTTCTTCAGCTGACCAGTCCGAGTGAGGGAACACAGTAGGTCCTTCTGCTTCTAGCAAAGCCATCCAGGTTGATTTAAATATTTGATGAAGGCAACTGAAGCAGATTATGTTGCCTTTTCCAGAAAAGCTCTGGAAGCAGAAATCCAGAGCTGAGATGGCTGCTGCAGGTGCATAAGCACGACAGTCTAGTCACTGTGTGAGCATTCTCACTATCAAGCCTTATCTGTATGAAGGATTCCTCACAGTTTCTGCCTTCCCCTGAACACGACCTCTTGTCAAGTTACATGGGATTCTTCTGAAAGCTGACACCTTGTTGGCCCATGAGAGTGAGCTGTGAAAAGGGATTATCAACACATTAGGGCTTTCATCTGCACTGAAAGTGGAAGATGTTATATAAAAGGCAGCAAGCCTGTATTTCAGCCCTTAACCTAGCCAGGTTAGCTGGTTTGGGCTAAAAGTATCTACACTGCAATTGATGTCTTCTCTTAAAGGTCAGCAGAAGGGTTAGTTATCTCAGTAAGTCCTTGTTCCTTTCCAAATAGTTTCTTTTAGGAACAATTCAGTCCTAAGAGATGTCTAATATAGAATTCTTATATTACATGATTAGTTTTAGCTGGCTGAAAAACAGCAAGCATAGTTTGATCTTGACAAGATCATTTTATCTCATTGTTTAAAAAGCAATTCATTCACAGGCCTTCTTGCCCTGTCTTCCCACTTCAGGAAAGAACACAGATAGGATTCACTCAGGGCCTTTTTGTAAGACAGTTTCCACCGAGCGTATAGACAATCTTCAGCAAGGCTACAAATACCTTTCTGTACCTGGGAGTTCTTCTCTTTTTAGTGTCATTTTAGTTCAGATCAGCATTGTGCTTTTGAAGTGAATCTCTGATTGTCCTGATGTTCTGTGCTTTGATTCACATCGTGATACGGTATTGAAGGATGTGAACTGAATTCCTTTTGGATTAAACTGAAGTGGAAAATGCTGGAATGCTTCTAATGCATTCCAGCTGCAAATGGGCATTCAGTCAATTGAACCCAACTACAGCTTTTTTTAACTTAAAAAAAAAAAATCATGACATGGACATCAAACCCTCATCACCACCTATTTTGCTCTAAGTTAATGTTCCTCCTGGTCTATAAACACTGCTAATGCAGATGCAAGTTTAGGGATAATCTAGTTCAAATTCAGCACCTATTTCTAGTTTTACTTATCTCTCTTGTACAATTAGATATTCATCATGTACTCACCCTCTCCTAACTAATTCTAATAGGTTCAGAACTCTGTCAAGATACAGTTGTCTGTTCCCTGGGCAGAACAGGGAATTGCAATATGTTATATTTAAAACTAAAGGTCCAATTACAGGACCAATTTATGATCTCAGTTGAGCCAATATAAATCTGATATAGTTCATTGACTTTAACCTGACTGCAGTAGCTTTATTCCAGATTTGCTCATGTGTAATGAAATTGAGTTCAGACAATGGCTCCGATTATTACTTTTTAAAGAATTAACTAGTAACGTAAGTTGCAATACAGAGTCCTTCCACTTTTGAAACAAGGCTTCATAATTATCACTTGTGGGTCAAAAGCATATATTCAGTCCAGTGGTTCTTCAAGGACTGAAGTGCTTTAAAGATTTTGCTTAAGAAAGCAAGAGGTGGGCATATCAAGAAATGAAGACTTCAGCAACACTGCCTGGAAATATGAGCTGGTCACCTGGTATAACGTATACATCCATAAATACAAAAAAGATTTTGTTTCTCCAAAGTAACTGATAAGGTTAACTTTCTGCCTGTGTGCATGCTGTAGAAGTATTAAGAATTTTCATGGGTTTCAGTTTACAAGGTTTGGTGGAATTCTCCAAAGGGGAGGTACCGTAAGCAGAATCTGCAAAGGCCACATTTCTGCAGACTGATTATTTTCAACATCCAGATTGAGAACAGCTATTGCCCTAAAGTTTCAGTGCTTCCATCCTAGTCTTTAGGGGCTGTGCATATGTGCTGACTTTAGCACTGTCAAGCAATATCTGTATAGCAAGAACCCAACCCTTCCAGAAGCAATTCAAAGCACTTAAAATTAGGCTTTTGCTCTGTATTACTCCCCAGAGCAGCCTGTCTATCTGTAACAACTAATGCAGTTTAGTAAGGCAAATCTCTCTAGATAAAATTTAGATTTTTTTTTTCAGTACATTCCCTTATTCCTATAGAAACATAGCAGTTTTCTGGGTGTGTCATTGAATATGTAGCAGAAATTTGTATACAGGCTATTTTTTTTTAAAAAACACATAGGAAGAAAATAGTCTCATTTTTGCGCTCTGCAGAATGTGGTTTAAAAACCCAAGGAGACACATATGACTTCCATAGTGCACACAGCTGTTGAATAAGCAAGAGTCAGCACTGCATAGTCACTTTTCAAACAAGAACTTAAAAGTGTGTTTTCAAGTTTTAGGTGAAGACTCCGCATCAGATATTTAGCACCTACACCTTCTTTCCTCTGTTTTTTTCAAGTTATTTATCTTTCTGGAATTTCCTTAACAATGGCAGACACCTTAAAGGTATTTGTTTCGTTGGGGTTTTTTGTTTTGAGGTTTTTTTGTTTGTTTGTTTTTTAAGTTTTGTGCAGTTCAGTTGTTAGATCTTGTCAATAACTCAATGACAGTTCTTTTTTGTCTTCCCCACTCCCCCTCCTTATTGGCATTTTTCAGAGAGACCAGGGAGTAGTTTGAATTTCCCTGTTTCCCAGTACTTTAAAGACTAGCAGAAATCTGTTAAAAGAAAAATATGGTAGTGGAACTCTCTTTTGGGTGTTCACAGTCAGCCTACTCCCCTGGTTTCTGTGATAACTATTTGTGAATTGCTAGAGAAGAAAGGAACAGATACTCTCACAGGTAGCTTGCTTAGGTTAAATAGTCTAGTTGAAATAAGTATGACTATTCACCTCCCATATTCAAGAAAGAAGAGTCATTCAGAAAAAGACTTAAGTAAACCTTTAACATAAATATTTATTTCAGAGCTGTCCAGATCAGGTGCTATCCTCAGGGAAGCCTTGATTCAAAATTCCCTGAAATTCACAGATATCCCACTTTACCGTATGGAATTTTATTTTTGTCAAATCAACAAGAAAGCAGTTAAGTAAGTGAATAAATGCTCTACCCAGTTAGTCTGCTGCAAAATAGCTGCAGATAGCTGATTTTCAGAGGAGTCACTGACTAAATTACATTGGAACAGAGAGCTAACTGTAGACAGCGAGTGCTAGATCTAATAAAATACATGGGGACCGAACACAGGGTTAAAACAGAAATCAGGTGTCTAAACTCAAACTACGCTGCATACCATACATTAGATATATAATAATAAACCTGTTTCAATTAAAACTAAAAGTGCAATTCTTGACACTGACAAAAATTTTCTTACCTGAGAATCACAATCTTACACAACACAATCTATCAACTTCTGAGCTTATGCTGGCCCTGGGTTTAAGTCTGTATGTTTGAATGCTTGGAATTAGTTTCAGGTGCAGTAATCAGAGAAAGAAAACATGTGCAGAGACATAACTTTTTAAAGAAATAACAAAACTAAACAGGTTTAGAGAATTATCCATCAAATTACATTTTTAAGAGTGGCTATTAAAATGTTGATTAAAGAATATAAGATGATGAGTCAGGGACACTAAAAGACCAAATGCATGGGTTCTACAAGATATTACACTAAGAACTAAGAATTTCACTTTATAATCCAATGTGATTAAATAGCATACTGCTGAAAATGCAGATGTTATACTACTATAGTAAAAAAAAAGCGCCTTTTAAAGATGTTTCTAATTAAATCATGAAAGATCACAAAGCAAATAGGGAGGGGCTTTGCTAAGAGTGCAGTCATATAGAAGGACTAGGATTTGAGGCTGATCTTTGAAGTTTCCTTCTTCAAGCTACATGGCCTTGAAGCCATTGAAAGCTTGAAAGCTTTTCCTGGTGAAATTGCATAATATTATGGTTATGTTGTACTACTCAGTAATATGTAAGCTGTTTGTAAGGAAGAATTATTTTTAAGGAAAATCTGTTTTCAGATTGACCTTGGACACGTATTTCTAAGGCAGCTAAAGAGGAGAAAACATTCACAGCTGTGAAGATTCCTACCAGCTATGTAACATTCAAATCTCAGTTAAGCATATTTTAAAATGGCGGTAATAGTGATAGATAGAAAAAGTAAAATAATGCGCCTACTTTTCAAAACAGAGGTGTTAGTATAAAATAAGGCTTCAGCAAGGACAGCAGGAATTATTAAAAGTCATTTGTATATGGGATTTTTTTTATTTTTAAATAATCCTGATTTCTTAGGCATTAGACAAGAGACTTTCTGAACTAAAAGAAGTGTGAGCATTCTGTTATGTGTTATAGGGTTAGAAGCACATGTCAGTAAATATTAAAATAGTCCATAACACAGCTGAGATTGTGGACCTCGCTTAATCTCAAAATATTCCAGTACTTGTGGAATAATGTCTTCTGTATTCCAAAGGCTTTTCTTCTGCCATTCAACCTTCTGTCATTTTGTATGTACTTAACCATGAGAAGTTATGGATGAACATGTTCAAGTATGGGAACAAGCCCATGAATGTATGCCAGACCCCCTTGTTCTGGGATATTCCATTCATACACTTAAATCCATTTTTACAGGGTCAAGTCTGGCTCTTTGTCACTGTTTTCTTCTACATAACCAAATTCTTCCAGGCTGATCAAGAAGTGTGTTTCTATTCAGTCTAATGTTCTTTCTCCTTTATAGAAATTAAACATTCTGATTTGGGAGATGATCTTGTTCACTTCCCAGCAGGTCAGTAGTACTTACTTGATTCCATGCTGCCCACACTCTTCAAAATCTGCAACAAGATACTCCTAAAAATCAGGTGCTGATGGAATTGTGAAACATATTCATTCTTGCAAACCTCTTCTGAAAAGAGTTGAAGGAACAAATTCTTTACAGAGTTAGACTTGCCAGGCTCCTTGGCTGACATCCCAAATCAAAAGCTCTCTTGCATTTTGAAGTCTAGATGTGACCTCTTCACCTACTCTTCTGGGGAACTACTTCAGGTTGATTGCTTTATTCATGTCTTTCTTATCTCTAAAGTTCTCATAACTTTATTTGTTATTTTAGTACAGTGACCATACTATTAACCCAGTCGGTAGTGTCTGAATTAACTCCAAATGATTGAGCCATCTGGTGAAGTTCGGTTTTTATGCTGTCTCTGAGAGATAATTGGGTTTTATGTGGCACATCTACTTCAGAAAGCACATTGGGGCCTATAGCAATGTGATATATTACAGATTTAATGCATCCCAATCCATTAAAAACTTCATCAGATTCATTAACTGTAGTTTGTACATCCATTTCAGTAGACAAATTTGTTTGATCATATGCAGTTGCAGTTGGCTGTTATATCTAAGCATGTTTCCTCTTCCACTGCTTATAACTTTAGCCAGTGGCATCTCCTCTGTAGAAAGAACAGTTTGGCTTCATCTCCTTAACATTTTAATTGCTCGCTAATGAATCATATTTAGTACTTTAGTATTTGAGCATTGGGTGGCTGTTAGTTTTTCTGCATATGTTTACCACTATTACATTTCACACAACTTGCAAAACTACTGCGTGTTGCTTTTATTTCTAGTGTCACAAACTATTGCTGAAAGGGTTTGGTTTTGAATGTTTGTACAGAAACAGAATAATTAACTCAGTTTCTTCGTGACCATCTAAACTTTGCTCTCTGAGTGTATATCCAGGCATGTAATTTGGTTTTGTGAATATTAGATTTTTGCTGGACATAAAACACTTTTGCAGAATTGATGCTGTCGCGGTATACTTAGTATCCAGCCAAAGCTGTGAATTTGAGAGATGTGACTCTAGATACCATGACTATTTTTCAAAAGGCCTAGCTGCTGAGAGCAGCTGAAGTCAATGACACTGTGGCTGTCAGTGGAGCCTTGGAAGCACAAATTGTGTGTTCTCTATACTAATAGTAAAATAGAAAAAAAAGTTTTTTCCTTAAAGCAATTACTTTAATGATAATCTTATGATTCATCAGAGGGTGATTCCTTATTTACAGTCATTTAGAAGTTGCAAGTATTGCACAGTTTTTCCTCATACCTCTTTATCCTGGTGTGATTACTTTTCTTTTCTTTGGATTTTTTTTTTAATTGCTTAGCTTTGAACTTTGTCTTTATTGAGAGAAATGGATTTTTTTACTCAGATACATTTCAGTTATTTTTCCAAAACTTGCTATTTAATTTAGAAATATTTTTGCTATCAATGTAAATATTCACTGTTTTCGTAACATCCAAATTACTTGATACAATAATCCTGTAATATGATAACTATTTATAGCAAGATATTCACCCTCCAAACAATTACATGGAAACTGAAATTTACCAGACTTTAAAAAATATTTTACAAGGATATTTATTTTATACTTAGCTAGCCTGTATTTATTTAAAATGTTATTATAATACTTTTTTTTCTAGAGTTACCATTTTTCATTAAGAGAAAAATATCAGTGATCATTCTTACAAACCTCTAGATTTTTTTATAAAGAGGGAATGCCATTTTTATAGGGAAAAAAACCAAATCTGAAAAGGGTATCGTCTTCCTCACAATATTTACAAACTTCAATTAAAAAAACCCCTGAATTAAATTGTTTTGGTCCAGTCTTTTGAATGTTCCATGAGTAGGCTATTCACATCTCAAACATTCTGCACTGTCACATGCATGTTCAAAATATTGCTTAGTAGTCTTTCCATGCTACTAGTTTAAAAAGGAAATGTTTCTGTACCAATAACTTTTGGGGGTAGATCAATGTTTCTTTGACTTTTTTTTTCTTAATTGTTCAGCAGTTTCCAGCTATTTCTGGTTGCAAAGAAATATAGAACAGGTGTTGAAACCCTCTGGGCCTATGACATGCAACAGTGTACATGATTTCTCTCCCTTCTGTCTTATTTTTTTTACAGTTCCTCTTCCAGGAAAATTTGAGAGTGCTTCAACTGCTTTTGGGGTTGCAAAATTCCTTCTGGCATGAGGAACAGTGGTAAGTTCATTTGCTCTGCTTTTGTCAAGATCCCATTTATTTCTGACACTATATAATTAGAAAAAGTGGTGGTTAAAAATTCTCCCCAAAACTAATTTGCTGCTCCCCTTTAAAAGCATAGATCAAGGTCATGACAAGCTATGCTCCTCTCACATCTCAGCATGTACTGACTCTAATGGTTCCTCAACAAAATTCTGGAGCTGATACACCTAAAGAAGGCATTTCTTCCATGATATTATGAGTTTTCCCCTTTTTAAAGACAAATCGAAACAGGAATCCCAACCACTTAAACAGAAATTCAGTTGAAAAATTAAATGTGTCCAACATATGGCATCCTAAAACACTTGATATTTTAAAGCTATGGTAAATGTCAAGAACATTTTTACTGTCCTTCCTACATTACCTCATTTGGATCATTTGTCTTGCAAAGGACTAGTAAACCTTAATTTGCTTTAGCAGCTTTGAATGGATTTTTATTGTTTCTTACCACAGCCTTTCAACTCTAGTAATTTGAAAACTAAATATGAACTGCAAAACTCAATCAATCCTCTAGTATTCTTTTAATATCAATTTTTATATAATTAGCCCCCAAACTGTGTTCAATTACTGACAATTATTCTCACGCACTTTGAGGGACAACACTAATTTCACACTTAGCAGCATTTTAAAAGGAAGGTGATTCAAACACAATATAAAGAAGTTCCTCTCTCAAGAGCTATACAGCATTGTTGCAGACTTTATGAGAAAAGTAGGATTCCACTGTGGTACAATACTGGAATTCAGATTTTACAAAAACATACAGGTATGTGTGATTCTGTTTGGCACCTGGTTCGTGTTAGTATTCTTATAATGCTAACTAGGCCTATTATAACCTTGGCTCTGTTCTTTTTAAACCAATAAAACTATGGAAAAATCCACAGAAATTGATGGACCTGACTAAGACAAATGATTAAAGTGATATAATCAGGATCTCTTACATCCCGATTCCTTTCCTTAAGTTGTCTTACAGATATTAGAAGCATTGCTCTTAGAACTGTTACAAGGTGCCTTCCCTCAGTTTATAAAATCCTATGTTTTCTCATCTTTGGCCCATTCTTTCTCCCTGTCCCATAAGAATACAGGTGGAAAGGACTGGTGATGTCATTATGGTACTGTGGTAATGATATACAGCTTCTGTTCCAGTGAGGTCATTGGAACTATCACTCACTTTGTAGGGACAAATTATTTTTGTTATATCTATTTTGTTCCTGGACTCTCTGATGGATCTTGTGACAACTAGAAGTTCTATTTATTTATGTGCATATTTTTAAGAGGTTGTCAGTAGAGCCCAGAGCATTGACGGGGTACTCTTATTATAGAGTAGTAAAAATCCAAATAAAGAAATAAATCAAATGACACCTTCCTCAAATGAGAGTTACAGAACGGAGCTAACCGATATTGATAAGTAGCAGTCTTCAGAAGATCTTCTAAATTATCTAGGATGTGCTATGAAGTTTAAGCAGAGGAGACAAGGAAAGAGAAGAGTTATGGTCAAAACAGCGTGCAGACACTTAACAACAAAAATAACAGTCTTTTGTTGGCAAACGACAGCAAATCTTAGCTCTAGTGTGTATCTCAATGATATGAAGGAAAGTTATACGATAAATAAAATTGTATGCATTGCAACTTCCCAAAGACACTGAGTGGCTGAGGAATGAAGACCACTAACTAAAATCCTGCAAAGGACAGATACAAGGTTATTTTAGTTTAAATGTAAATTTCAGGTAGAGTCCTACAAACATCATGAAATGTAGTGGTTTTATTGTTAAGATTTCATTCTTTATAGTAGGCTCTAATTTCAAGTCAAATGCTGATTTAAACCTCTATAATAATAATTTTAAGGTGAATCAAAGCCAGCCCACAGTACTAAGCATGGTAACCAGTTGCAGGTTTTTGCAGTATCTTGTATTGGGCTGGTTCATATTTTTTCCAGAAAGCTGAGCTATATCTTCTTTCCCCTTTATGGCAACCAGTGCCATTAGGAGTCACCAGGAAAAAAGTCAAAACTTTTAAAACTGTAAGAGTCAACTACAGATCGTGCCAGTGACTACTTGGGTAACATGAGTGACAAGATGAGAATGTTCAGGACTGAACACAATCTCAATGCTCTTAGTAATGCTTGACAGTCCACAGCTTCACAGCAGCAGTTATTGTCTCTAAAGTGAATAATGTCTGTGAGAATCAGGGGCAAAAAGTATTATAACAAACACTGTAATGACTCTGACAAGAGCTTTGACAAGTAATCAAGTAAGTAATACTCATTTTAAAATTAGGTTGTGCTAATCTAGCTAATTGCAGTGTGTTTTACCATTGTAGATCCAAACTGTTATATGAATAATGTATTTTAAAAGAAGTTAGCTAAACATTTTACATATTTACACAAGCAATCTCTAAGGATAATTTTTACTGGATCACATAACCTCAACAAACATTTTAAAGTTCAAAAACCGAAATAGCAAAAGATAAAATTCAGGGAATATAAAAGGTCTGGTTAAAACATTAAGGGCACAGAATCTCATAGTGAAGACTGAAGTTGTATTGTAAGCTCCTGCTTTTGTTTACCTGTTTTGTTTTGTGTTCTTGGTATATCTCAAAACAATATGTACAGCAATACCTAGGCACAACATAGTGAATTAATAATGGAGCTTCAGTCTTAGCTGCGAATTCCCTCGCATCGGCTGGTATATTGCCTATATAGACAGGGTTTTGTGGCTTAATACGTAGCAGCACATAGAGTGTCAGCTGGAAATCCATTTCGTGGTTGTGGAACAATATACAGAATACAATAAACCCATTCCCACCTTCCCATTCCTTTTGTACAGTAGGAAGCCAACATTTAGAAACCCATAGCAAACAAACACCTGCTAAGCATAAATCACAAGCACGAACACAGCACTGGACAAGTTCAGAGAGATACAACGGGAGAAAAATCCATGAAAAACCTTAATAGTCATTAGGAAAACCTAACATTTATTTCACAAACTGACAGATGGCCAGTGAATCGACTTCAGAACAACCATAAAGAGAGAACTGGTTATTATGCTAGTAAAACTTAAACAGCAGAGCTTTTTAATAAGCTGCACTCTGTTAGGAGTACACTGAGGGAGCCCAAGCAGGAAAAAGCAATAATCACATCTAGCAATAACAAGAGGATCAACTAATATCCATCATAATTTCTCCCTGTTTTGCTTCTCCCTATTAGTATGACATATAGTAGAAGTAGAAGCAGCCTAACAAGATACTGAGCAAAACAGGTGCAGAAACAAAAGCATCTTCCATTTAAAGAGTCAGCATTTTTCTTCGAAAAAACCTCTTTGTACTACGCAGGTTGGAGCCTAGGTTGCCCATTGTTTATACCCATTGTGTGATGTGTGCACTATTTTATCTCTTCCTGTGGAGTTTGGTTGTGACATACATAACACATGCGCCCATAGAGCTACCCAGAAATGCACTGAGAAAGTTCAATATATGTCATGGCAAGCGTATTTCTTTGTTAATTCCATAAAGACAGTCTGGAGAAGCCAAGTCTCGTACAATTTTTGTGTCCGCAGTGGGGAGAAAACAGCACAACTCATGCTATCTTTATCACAGAATTTTAGTGCACTCTGTAATAATTTTACTCGTGCCAGGGAATGATAGTGGAAATGGCACTGCCCCATTACTAATGCCTAATGTATGACCAATCAGAAGCTGAGAATCATATGACCAGTGGCAGCTTATGCCATCCCATCAGTTAGTAAATTGGATGCAGTTTGTCAGATGGACACAATATCCCTCCACTGTAGGTGGTCTCTGTTTCATTAGGTTT
This sequence comes from Nyctibius grandis, assembly GCF_013368605.1. Lineage (NCBI taxonomy): Eukaryota > Metazoa > Chordata > Aves > Nyctibiiformes > Nyctibiidae > Nyctibius > Nyctibius grandis. Next base: position 2,790,407 of record NC_090658.1, read on the forward strand.
CAGATTGATGGCAGCGAACAATAATCCAAAAGTGTGCAATAGGTACATCAACCTCATTTTTCATTAACAGTGCTTCCCAAATGTATTGGAAGCAGGTACAAAACATAGATTTTGTTTGGCTTACTTTGATCCATGCAGAGACTACTGGGTATCTGACTTCGCTGCTGGAGGCTTATGGTTTCGGTTAGCCGAACCTGGTACAGCAACTGGATGAGGTGTTTTTGATATAATCTAGTCATTTCAGTATGATGCAGAAATAGTGGGTGGCAAAGCTGCTAATTTTTTTTTTTTGATGAAGTAATGAGCAACCAATACTCTATTTACATTCAAGGCACTGGAGTTACTAGAGCATCTTTCTAAATTATGTGGTAGATACAAGAGTGGCAGTGATTTTTTTTTTTCTGTATTTCCCAAGAGATTAACAGAAATATTGGTGCATTTTTGCTGCTTCTAAAAAACTGAAAAGACTGAAAGTCTTTCCCAGGGTCACTGAAGCGACATACAAAATAGCTACTGGTGTATCTTACACATTTTTGGCTTATAGGGATATGTTTTACTTCACAGAGAAATAAAGTAGTATATTATGTTGCTCAAATACTGGCTAATGAAAAGGCATTTTTAAAGCAGGGGACTTTGGATCCCTGCATATAACATAATATTTACAAAGATGGCAGAAAACTGATATTGGACACTGCAGCAGATTAGTAAGAACTGTTATCATCAGAACTGATACGGTACCACATGCTTTCACTATCTGTGATAGTTTTCTTTCTCATTTTTATATTGAGAAAGTGTGCACATACATTATTAGGAGGTTAAACATGCTTACTTTTAAAAATACAATCAAAACTCTAAGTGAAATATTCTGAAACAAATCACCATCAAGTTTCCTCTTATTTAAATTAGTTTTTAATGTTAAGATGAATGGAATTTATTATGTAGAAGTGTATATACCGGTAATCACGTAACATCAAGCTGTACATGTAGTCAAGATAGACAATATGGTTTACTCTTTAGATGCATTTCTCATCTCAATTTTACAAGAAGCTTCCATCCACAGTATTTCATTGTCTCATTCTGAGAAATGTCGGTCTAGGTCCTGAAGATTTAAAGAAACCTTTCCATTTGAACAGCATGAACACGAGCACTGTTCTGTATGGGGCTGAGGGAGCGGGATGTCTGTCTGTGCATGTATTTGGCATGAATTTATATGGAATATATTGACGCAGGGTCTCACATCATGCCATTTTTCCAACAGCATCTCTTATCATTGTTTAAGAATATCTTTTCACTTTGATGCTTTTCTGTAGTTATCTAACATAACTGGGCAACTTTTCTTCTGAAGTTCTGAAACATATGTCCATTGCCCTGGTTTTTCAGCCTTGAGCATATCTCTTTAATAGATCACTTTCAAGAAGATGATACATTGATATTCTGCTTTAATTAGTGTCATGAAAGAGAAAAAGCCCTTCAAATGTCAATGGCTTGCAAAAGTTGGAGCATCTTCTTAAAGCAAATCTGAAGGACTGGCCCTCACTACTTTTTTTTTTCTTCCTTTCACATGATCCTATTACAGGAGTTTTTTTGTAAACTGGTGTTATAAACGATTATTTTTAGTTAAGAGAAGCACCAGGAAAGATTAAAAAATGGATATAAAGACATTTTGGTTCTTGATCTTCTTTCTTCTCATCTCAACCTTTAGAAAGTCTTGCTGGAAGAACACAAGGAGCAGCAGGAAGGTTTCTAACAGATCTTTGAGACCTCCTTGCAGTCAGATCCCAGGGGAGCTAGAACAGTGTACCTCTGTGGTTCAAAAACTCTTTGGGCCAGAAAAAGGGGCCTTTATCTGCTGACATTTCAAACATATTCAATCAAATATTGATCTAGAAAATCAGCCACTTTTTCTCTAGCAAAGAAATTAAATTAGTGCTACCTACTGAAGATCTACAAATGGTTCTCCTGAAGATAATGATAATACCCTAGGCTATTCCTAGGATCAAAAGGTTTTAGGGACACCAAACTGATTTAATATTTTCTGTAATGCATGGAGAAAAAAGGGTGAAAGATCTGCTTGCCAATAGTAATGTGCTGGAGATTATCTCATGTGGCGAGTCCTTGCATCAAGGAGCCAGGTAGGTTTTTCAAATCCATCTCATCTTTGGAATAAAAGAAACAGAATGTAGCCCATTTCACCTTACACAAAGATTTTCATCACCAGAAACATTTGATACCTCTTATTTAAGTTGGCTGTGGTAGCACATGCTCCTCTAACTCATAAACATTTCCTGTCTCTGTTGTGTTCTGTTTTCAAGATGTCCCGTATGTTGCTTTGGAAGAAGTGAGAAGTCTCTTCTTCATACTCTAAACACTAACATACCATAAAACATGTCTAATGTGCGATAATGGGATAAAGATTCTTTCAAAAATATTTTATGTACCATTGTTGAAACATTTTAATTTGTACTATGAAAAAAGGTAGTCTTTACAAAGAGCATAAGGGTTTAATAATTTAATTAGTACTCTGTTCTATGAATTTGCTGGAAAAAAATAATGAGACATTACTTTTTATTAAAGCATTTCTCACATTCTCACCCATAAAATCATGTTGTGGGGATTTAACTACACTGAGACAAGGAACTGCATTGTTACTGGCTGAATCAGTAAAGGGTGGATTTTTCACTTCTCTCACTTCTTCATGAGAGAGAGGTGCATAGATTTGATGATGTTTTGAAATTCTGGCAGTTTCTGTTCATTACTGAACCTGTATAATTGGACTCAATTTATGCACAAAGAAGAGGCACTAGGTATAAGTTTTGTAAATGTATCAAAGCATCTCAGAAGGTGTGAAGGACTGACTTCAAAAGGAGTTAGTTAAGGGGTTTGGAAATTCCAAGCTTCACCTGAGCTGGAGACTGAACTACTCTCATCTATTGTTTGGTTTGGCTGGGTTTGGATTCTGTTTGACTTGTTAATTAGTTCCTGTGTTTAGACTGTCTATTAGTAGTTGTAGCTAACAATAAATATTTTTAAATAATAATCATTGAATGTTTTGTATACATTTACACAGAATTGTTTAGGTTGGAGAGGACCTCTTGGATTATCTAGTCCAAACCCCTGCCTCAAGCAGAGACAGCTGGAGCTGGTTGCCCAGGACTGTTTCCAGTCAAGTTTTGAGTATCTCCACAAACGGACTCCTCAACCTCTCTGGGCAGCCTGTTCTAGTGTTTGACCATCCTCACAGTAAAGTTTTCTTGTGTTCATATTGAATTTTACTCTTTTTAATTCGTGTCCGTCGTCTTTTGTCCTGTCACTGAGCATTACTGAGAAGAGTCTGGCTCCTTATTCTTCATTCCCTCTGATCAGGTATTTATGCACGTTGAAAAGATCTCCCATCAGCCTTCTGTTCTCCAGGCTGCAGTCCCAGTTCTCTGAGCCTCTCCTCATATGAAGAGATGATCTCAAGTCATCAGATCACCAAAAAAATTCAGCTTCCGTATCTTGAAACTGTTTGCACAATGCAATATAAATTTCCAAGGAACTTAGAATGAAAAAAATTTACGTGTGCCACCCTTTCACTAGAATTTTTCTAACAGTGATCTTGTATACAACAGATAATCCAGCAAAGCAGTAGGGACTCCTTGTAAAAGGACTCCGTTGTGTAAAAATATTTCTATTCTGCATATTGAGCTCTCAGGTGTTCAAAAAGCTCCGAAAATCTAATGCATGGAAAAAAATTCTGTAACATGGGTTATATGCAGATTACATAATTACCAGACAGATATGTTAATCCTGTATATAATATATTGTAACCCATGTTCCTGGGAAAATAATAATATACATTCCTTTTAAAGGAATTACAGAGGATCAAGATGTAGAGTTAAATATTAATATAACTTAGAGGATTACTTTCCAATTTTAGGGAAGCATCAATGAAACTTCTATAACTTCCAGTCGCCTCCCTCTACTAAATCCTTAGCAAACTCAATAAACCTTGCCAAGATATCTTAGGGAGGTCAGCAAGTGGGTTAAATAATTCCCTCTATCCTCTGTTATTCATTTCCTTTTCCACCTTCCAAAATATTGTTGGGCTTCAGAAAAGTCCTCTTGTTTCAGACAGTGGAAGGCTCCAATATTTGCTATTAATTTCACTTTCATCATCAGGCAGAGGACACCAGCAGAGCAGGGTCTCATCTTTCAGGGGGAAAACAGGTAGCCCTGACATACCTGCTTACAGTCCGGTTACTTTCAGAGTAGTAGTATGGCCCATTCTTTGGCTGTCATTGAACTGATAACTTGCCCATAAGGGACTGAGAACCAAGGAAATCTGCTAGTTAGAAATACAGAGAATTTGAACTAACAACTGCAAATCCTTCTTTGCAGGAACAAGAAACTGAGCCTCTCAGTACTGGTAATGATGTTGCTTGCCAGACTATCCTAGGGAGCAATTATGTGTCAGGTGGGGAAACAGGTTGCTTGTTTACTTCTGAAAATGAAACCTTGCAGTGTTAAAAGAGGCTCCAAGTGTGCTGAGTGTCCTCTCAAACATAAATGAGAAATACGGGAGGCCACACATTCTGAAGGAATTCAATCAACCCCTTCAGACAAATATTCTAAATAAAGATGCATGTTGAAATGACCAAAGCGCTCAGAACAATACACCCTAGAATTAGTATAATATAAATATTACTTTTAAATTAACCTGATCTGATAAACAAAAATTGTTTCTCTGATTTTCTGTATACAGCAGGACATTCACATACCAATTTATCTATTAAAACTTGTTGAATTTGTCATAAAAATGTGGATAAAGGTAAACTGCTTAATCATTTAAGCCTAGCCTTTCAAACCCTCACAAAATTTAAAGAAATTAGGTAGTCACAAAGCTGGAAACAAAAATAGAAATTCCATGCCCAACGAAGTTCCTGTAGCTTTCAGTTAAAAAAGATTTCACTTAATTTTTGTCATGGGTCAGTCCAACTAGGAGACATAAAAAGGAGGAAGAAATGAATTCTCACTTTTCACCATAGCAGAATTCAACATCCAAGTGCATGCTGTTCTGCAAGAAGGAGTGGCATAGTTTAATATATTTTTTAATGAACTGGAAAAAGGGATGAGCATTGAGGTGATAAAATTTGCAGGTGACACAAAATTATTCAGGTTAATCAAGTCCAGAGAGGGTAATAAGAAACTTCAGAAGAAAATAAACAAGTTAGGTGAATGATCAACCTGATGGCAGATTAAAGTCAGTGTTGATATATGCAAATTAATGTACTTTACAAGGATTTTTTTATCTATTTTTACACCTTAGTGAGTCCTAAATTGATTGTATCAAAGGAAAAGGACCTAGATAGCATTGTCAAGAGTGCAATGAAGTCCTTCACTTGGCATGCAGCTATAGTAGAGAGTTTTGGTACAGGAAGGAGCAATAATATGAAAAACTCTCTAATGCCGTTAAATCAGTTGTCCTCCACATTTCAAACACCACGTACAATCCTGGTCACCAGCTGCAAACAGAAGTTTTGCAAAATTAGAAGCAGCTCAGTTCTATCTGGCAAGAATGACAGAGGACAAGGAGAGAAGACTGAAACCATTGGCATCACCAGCTTCACAGAAGAGCTACGTGATAGATTTATAAAAGCTACAAAATAATGTCTTGGTAAGGATGGTTAGGATCTTGTCATGTATGATAAGAACACTCAGTGAAATTTAAAGCAGAAGACATACTTCTCACACAATGTGGAGCTTGTTGCTATGGGATGTTAGTTTGGCAAAAGTCAGAGGGATTGGGCAATTCTATGAACACAGAGGTCTTTAACTCTGGAGTTAAATTTTTCAGTTTGCTTTTTGCTTTGGTTTGCAAATGTAGTTCTGCAGGAATTGCTTCTATCTATTATATATAGACTATTTAGTCATAATTTTCCTCAAAGTATTTCTTCAGGATGATAATTCCCCATTAAGAACAACTGTAGTAAGATAAACAAAAGAAAAATTGAGAGATAGAGTGATAAAGAAGGTAGGAACTGTTATGTACATAGCACCTAAAGGCAGGCAATGCACTTTTAGTATGGGTCAGCTGGGCTTTAATTGTATGCTAAATTTAGTTGAATTAGTAGACTGCAAACAGGCAACGCAGATTGCTAAAAAGCTGTCCTTGAGTTAATTTGGTAGCATAGTAGTACCTTTGAAAAATGTTCATAGTATTTCTTTAAGGAGAGCTTTTACTAGTTTGTTTAAGGTTGATTGCTATTGAAATTGAACCCACAGAAGCAATTAACAGTAAGCAGTGCTTTACTGTAACCAGTGAAGAAGCCATAGGCTGTACAGTGTGGTGAGCATGAGGTTTAATAAATAGAAATTCCAAGGGATTTTCACAGGTTTAGTGGAGTGGTGACATATGTTATCATCTTGCTCACCACAGCCTGGAATATGATTTTGCACTGTCACGTCATATCGGCCCATGATAACCAGAAGTCATTTATTTCCTCAGAAAATAGTAACTGGATATGACAACCTGTGTTGCCTCATGGTGAGGTTATGGTAGTATTTACTGATAATGTGAAGTATAACTTGTGTCATCTATTATATTTTTCAGTAGAAATTCAGAGCATTTCTAAGGTAAAAAAGAACAGTCCAGCTTTTCGGTGTCTTTTCCTTTTGGTTGGTAATATAAGAACTCCTGTCACTTGCATAAAGCTTACATTAAAATTATATAGAAATTCTCAAATTAAGAATTAATATATCTTCAGAGTACAATAAATAATTAGACTGCTTTGTAATTATACAATCCTCATTATTTAGTTCCAATTTTTGCAGAGGTAGGGAGAGAGGTTGTAATTATACAATTCCTCATTATTTAGTTCCAATTTTTGCAGAGGTAGGGAGAGAGGTATCTATCTGTCTGCCTGTCTGTTTCTCTCTCTTTCTCCACCCTCCCCTCCCCAGCCCCAGGTCTCTTCTGCTTTTCTTTTTCTAGATAGGATATATTAGTTGTATTTTAATGCTAAAATCTAAAATGAGACCTCTATTAAACTAAGAATGCGTAGTTACCATTTTGTTTTTATTTTCCTCAGAAAACATAAATAATTAAACTTGACTTCAAATAAAAAGATGAAGTTAGGCTTCCTACTGTACTACAATCTTTTTTCCTTTATGGTTTGTCTAGCAGGATGGTAATCCTGTACTCTTGCTAAGGTACGATGCTAGAAATTATCACGTAGGAGTTCTCTTCATTTTAGTCCTTTTGCAAGACGGATGCAGTGGATGTATACAACGCAATTTAAAAGGCTTTTCATCAGGCGTCATTCTTGATTTCTACTGTAAATTCCACAAGCTACAGTAGTTTAATGCAGAAGCGTAGATGTCCATAAAAAGCTGGAGGGAATGGTGTATGTTATAATGCTGTTATAAAACTGTCTGTGATATTAACACACACTGTATATTAAATACACAAAACTGTTACAATAACTTGAAGGTTGAGACAAACTCATGAAAACAAATAAATTCTTTAGGACAGTAGGCAAAAGGTTGTTCTTTGCAAAAAGATTTAAATATAGTTGTACAGCAGTCAAAATTAACCCCCCCAAGATAAAAAGCATTCTCCCGCTAGTCATGTAGTCTATGCACAAAAATCCATACACAAAATAGATTCTCCAGGGAGGTTCTTCACCGTCATGTAAGTGTAGGCACCCAGTGTATCTTGGGGGGAAGACAATCTCCCTATATATGAAGAGAGTGAAAGGACCCTCCACAGAGCGGTTCAGAGCAGAAGCCTAATTCCGGTGCTCTCAGACACTCTGGAGGAGCTTTTCTTTCTGCATGGATTATACAGGAAACTTTTGGAGACTAACCTCCCCACTAGGACAGTGTTCCCAGTTTACTGTCAATATCAGGAGGAATTAATACTTCCCTGTTGCTTGCCATATTCATACCATTGGCCCTCTCAGTGTGGCAAATTATGTGAAAACAAAATTGTGAAAACTGCATATAAAAATGGAATGAGACACAAATTCATGCTCACACTCTGCTCATAGTTACATTATTGTAAATCCAGAATAACTCCAGTGATACCCTTAAAGGTAATTTAGCTTAGTTTATAAAAGAATTATCCTACATTATGTGAAGTGAAAGTAGGATCTTCTGTTATCGTAAGTAAGAACTGCTCTGAGTGTAGTGGCTCAAGACAAATAGAGTGGTTGTTCTGTAAACGTGACAGGGTTTGCAACCCTTGCAAATGTTTTGTTTTTTTAAGCAGAAACAACCTTGTTATTGGGGTTTTGTTACGTACCATAAAGAAACTAAGAAGGAAAGAAATCCGGGTTGGTTTGTTTTGATTTTTTTTGGTTAACCCTGAAAGATAGATAGATAAATGTTGCCTTTAGTTGTATTAATACAATACATGGAAAACACCATCTGCTAAATGATGTATTTGGGTTCCAGTATTACAGGGCTTCTAGCAATTTAAGATTTTTTTGAATTTCCACATTTGTCTGAGATGCCTGAGCAACAATGATGAAAGTGAGCACTGGAAATTCTGAAAACTACACCCAGTGAAGATATTTGTCTCGCAAGCATTAGATATCTACAATGAGGTACCCACTGCACACAAAGCTCCCTTTTACGTCAACAGAGAAAAATAGTCACTGAACTGTTTTAGAGTTTACTTCAAGGTGAAACAAACTGAGCCCTAGACTCCTTTGACTAGATCTGAACTAACTATTCCAAGAGAGTCTAGGTGATGTCATTCTTAGCCAGATGAAGCCCACCCTCAAGTCTGTAAAACCAGTCTCAAAAGAAATAAATGACCAGCTGGAAAGTGTGGCCCTTCCAAACTTTCTCAGTCTCCAGAAGCTACTATAGATTTACACCAGCATAAGCAATATAAACACTTCTCATCTGCATTGTGGTTCTGCTCAGTGCTGTTAGGAAAAAATAAGATTATTAGCTGTGCTGTGCCAGTTGGTAATTTCACTCACAGTAGATAGGAATGCAATGTTAAAGTATGTGTGAAACCTCACTGTTTTAACAGTGATTTTTCAGGCACACAGTATGGGTCTAATGTGCAGCAGTGACACAGACTTAGTTCAGAATAGGACAGAGCACTCAAACTTAATTTACTAAATTATATATCTTTTTTTCTCAATTTATAGCATTACCACCTGAGTGTCAGACTATTTTACATCGCAGGGTCCCTCATTTCTGGCCTAGGATAGTGCCTGGCTTTTAAAAATGCCTCCTAGACCCACTCAACATTCATCTTCTCATGTTTTTTTTTGTCTCTTGAAACATCAATAGAATGAAAGTACAGATGGGCTTAGGCACAATTGCATTGCATTAAAGGTGGCTGCCATTTTAGGTAGTCCCAAGGTCATGAATAGCAAAATATGAAAATTTCAGCTCTTTACTGTTGGTCAAAACCTTAATATGTTCCATGACCCTACACTAGATTCAACCTATAAAATGAGAGAAGCTTAATAAATCTCTCTGTAATAAGTATTACACATTATGACAAGGAACACTTAGATCTAGCTTATCCTTTGAAGTTTTAATGGACACTTCAATTTCATGACAGCAACTCACCTATGCTTGTAATAAGTTCGCAAAGCCTGGAGCAGCTCAAGTCGTCTTGGACTATAGCTTTGGACGACAATGAACTCGGGCAACTGCAAGCTTCAAAGGGCTTATTCAAATATTCTAGCTCTGGTCTTACCAGGCATTGCAGGCAAACTTTTAAATACATTTCTCCGTATCAAAGAGTATTTCTAGCTTGAGCTGTTCATAATCATTTTGTCTTGTAATAAAATTGCAAAGCCTTCCAGTCTGAAAAGGATTAATCAGATATGCCCCTTTGCTCCACCCTTGTGCAAGCCAGAAGAGGAAAAAAAAAAGAAAAAAAAAAAAGAGAAGAGCAGGGCAAAGAGAAAGGAAACCTGGCTCTTGGATCTGTACGTTTCTCACTGCTTTGTGTAGCTACATCAGGTCCCAACTGGGAAGTCCACCAGACCAAAGGTAAAGAGAATATAGCCATGGAGCATGACAGCAACAAACAGGCAAAGAGCTGCTGTAAGCAACACGTTCCCTTCTGTGCACTTAACTGTGTCTGTTGGTGGGTAATGTTTCAACTCATCCTGCATGTTCCGTGACAAGGGAGAAGGCATTTGGCTGCCAGATGCTAGCAACGAGACAGAGAGCTGACATTTCAGGCTGATGCAGAGGGGCATCAGGACAATGTGTAGAAGGAGAATGTTTACCTGCTTTTAGAGGCAAAGGCAGAGGGATTTAATGCATCTGCAGCTCTAATGTACTCCTAATACAATGCTAAATAATGCTGACTGAGGGAAGAGAGATGTAAACATGTTCTCAGGCCAAGACTGGGTGAAATGGATGTTTTCTTTTGTGCAGAAAGTTATTCTATTTTTTTTTTTAAGTAAATGTGAGTTTCCTCAGTGACTTCAGTAAGGTTTTAGATAGAAATATGACATCTACTCCATAAGAAGTTTCATAGTTGAGATGTTAACTCTCTGCAACCCTGGGACTAGGTATCTAAACATACTCATCTAGTGCCATTTCAGAGGCCCTAGGGCATCCTAGGGCCAAAACCATTTCTCTGTTACTACCTGGACTGTAAAGTGGACGTTAACCAATGTTCATGCTTCGGACAGGTTGAACTGGAAAAAATAACAAAGGAGAAACAAGAAATAATACTAATTAAAACAATTTGTAGTCTTAACAATCTAAAGTATAATAAATGATACTGGAAAGACTTTCTAAAAAGCAGCTCTCTATACAAACGCACTGTCACTGAAATGAGGGCAAATGAGAAAACACTGCAGTGAATGCACAGAGATTGAGCCCATTTGTTATTATGACCCGAACCTCAAAGCTTTATGCATATATTTAACTTCCTGCATTGCAACACACTGATTTCAGCGGGACTGCCAACCATGTGTACAGACAATCATTTGTACAAATCTGTCTGATAATGACCATCTAAAGGAACAGAACTGAATTCATTCTCTCTTTTCATAGGAAGGATGAAGCGGAAATAATGCTGTGTTTGTCTAGGCATTGTGTGCTATAACCAGTGTTATGTACCCTGTAGACATGAGTCTCTAGTGATTAAAATTGCTTTAAAAGGCAGGGAAAGTCATTAAACTTTTGTAAGATTAAAAGAGGAGAATGCGGCCCTGTACATTTTAAAAAATCAGTTATGTAATAAGGATGTAGTTTACCAACAGAAAATAAGAGGCAATCATTTCTGAAAGGCTGTTCTTCCTGTGAAAACATAGGAACCTGCCCCTATCCAGGCACAGGTCTCCTTCTCTTATCCCATGAGGCAAAGATAACTTTGATTTCCTCAATGAGCCTTCTTTCTGGGTGAATGTGGCACCACGTTATCTTGGCTTATATTTTTCATTCCCAGTTTAACAGTTATAAACACCTTTCAACATCAAATAAGAGCAGCAGGGTAATCCAGATAAAAGAAAATTCTTCAGCCCTAACAGCATGACTCAGATTTATATGCCTGTTTCAAATTTCTGTTCCTCATTCCAAGACTTGCAACATTTCACAAGTACCATATAATGTGCTACTTGATCGGCCTTGCCAAGGATACAATGTGCTGCAACACATTGTTCGGGAGTTTTATAGATATGTATCCCTACCACTTCAGGTATTCATTGAAAAAATATATCATGGCCTTCTCTTTCTGTGTTCTACAATCTTGACGTTTCTTAATATAAGGTTGTCTTCCAAGATGTCAAGATGGTTTTGAATTATTTTATGGTGTTCTCAGTTAAAACAGTGTCATGTAAATCAATCACATCCTCAGTTCTCTGTCAGGGTCCTGCAATCTTAAAGCACAGCCTTCAAATGGAATCAGTACTGTACGAGATTTCATTGTGGGAGAGCAATGATCAGCCTGGGATTTACTTGTTACTGTCCCAGGTAAAACCTTTGCTAATAAATTATTACCAATGGGTATGAACCTTCAAAGTGAGTTCTCACGTGTTTAACCTTGATCCAAACTTCGCCAGTTATCACTGTTAACGAAGCAAATATCGCTTATTATTATTATCCTGATGCAGCTTTCAAATTGGAGGAGGGCCAAGTGAGATGGTCAAAGCTTAAACGCAGCTTACAAGCCAAGGAGCAGAGGACCCCTGTGAGGTTTCTTCCAGCTTTTTCTCACAACTTAGCTGTTTTCCCAGCAGTTGGATGCAAGACTACAGAGCTGCACTATATCACAGCTCACTTTGGACATGGGGGAAAGAGGCTGTAGAGACTGTTGGTATATGCAGGGCCTTGACATACTGTACAGGAAAACAAAAGAGGCAGAAGAGAAAGTAGTATTAATCTCATTTTACAGACTGGACACTGAATCCTAGAGTTGAAGGTCTTGATTTAGAAAAATAGCTCCAGCTCATCTTTTAAGCCTTTGCTTAAATCTGTTTGAAGTCAGTGCTTAAAACTGCTGTGAATAGGGATGGTATCACAGGTTTTCTACAATCAAAGTATAGGTAATTCACCCGAGGTCACAGAAGTCGTATGTGGCAGAGCTAAGCGTTGATCCTATCTCTTCTGAAGTACTGGGCAGTGCTTCACTAAAGAATCGTCGAACTTTTTTCTTCCCTCTACTGAACAAATTTTCCTTATTTCGTTAATTATCTTATTCGCTGCCACTGCTGACCTGGAATTTAACCTAATGTATTACTGTAACCATTATATTCCCAGTTAGTGATTGATCCTGTGGGATCTCATTCACATTATATTCCTTGAGTCCTGCTTTCCCAGGCTTCAGCTTTACATGGGGTAAAGTAGGTGTAAATCACCATTACTGATTATTTTCTTACTGCTACAAAGTTTCTTTAAAGATTTTATAGAGACCCATGGTTTATAAATGATTTCATATGTCCCAGAGTATTAATGTTTATAGCTGGTAGTTAGAACATCATTTATTAAACATCTTTTGAAACATCATCCATATGTGTTCCCACATGTTAAAGCATACCTACAATAATTTAGTTTTAAAGTAATTTCTATTAATCATGTAACATCAGTAAAATATTTATAAATGTACCTTAATTTAAAATGCCACCATTTTATTCTCATAAGTCAATAACCGGTGACAAATTACTGGTGAATAATGATGTTGCATTAGAATAATCCTCAATTTTGGAGACTTCAAAGCTTCAATGTGTAGTTGTTGCTCCTTATATTGTCAATATATGCAATTTTGCTACTTTCCCCCCTTTCAGATTCATAATGTATTTCCTGTTTTCTCTTTCAATGCCCTCAAATCCTGAGGGGGCAATCTTGTAATTACATGCATTAACTCTAGTATATTGTGGACTTCTACGATTCTGCACCCACAGAATGAGTAGCTGCTGCTTTCTTAAATGCCAGCTACTCTTTAACTGTAAAGGCACCTACTATTTTATAGGAACTATTCTTGCTTTATTACTGTAAACAACTTCGATCATAATGATGCCATTTGAAAGAGCTGATCAAGCTGAGAAAAATGACACTAGAGTCATAAAGTCACACTAAATTTTGCTATTAACATTTTATAGTGCATATAAGGAAAGCATTCCAAGTTGCAACTACAGACAAAAGAGAAAATTAATTTTACATAGAAATGTAGATTTAAGCATTAGCAATATACTGGTACAATCATTTGCACCATATTCTTAAGCACAACAGATGACCCTCTCTGTAGATAAGAAAGCATGCTGGTTGTCATATCTTAGATGAATCTGTGCTTGCTCTGTGGCAAACATGAGAATATATTATGGCCCTTATCCCTGAAACAAAGACAGAATTATTGTGTTAGGAAGAAAATATAGAAATGTCATATAAAACAATTTGAAAAGTTATCAGAAAGAAAACACAGTTCACAGTAGAGCTCTTGATAGTAAAGAAAGCCTTAGCTGAAGGCTAAATCGCTTTTTTCCAGCAAAATTGATCATCTGACCCCTAAGATAAATTTGCTTTCTGAGATATATGCAAAGCATGGAGTGTGGTGACAACTGCTGAAGTAGTATCCTCCTTTGGACAGAACTAAAAAATACAGTAGACTGGTATCTGTACTGGGAAATTTCGCTAGAAGTGATTTAGTTTGGGCTATAAGGTAAAACAAAGTGGTTTTTGTACAACATGTGTTTTAAATTCACCAAGGAACTGCAAGTGACAGATCCAAACAGTGAAGTAACTACTAGCTCTGCTGTAATATAGAGGAAACTGTTTGTAACAGGGTGAAATGAAAAGAAATGGTAGTTGGTAAGAAAGATATGCAAGCGTTTTAATATGAATTAATGAAGTTAGACATGCAGGGCTGGAACCTGGCCTTCATTAGGGTACTTTTCCTTCTCTCTAATAGCACAAACATGTCCTCAAGCAGCAGTAAGTGGGAAATCTTTGGATATGGATATCTTGGTATTACTTCAGTAGAAGAAATGGCAGGGGAAAAGCAACATTACAGCAGCACTCCTAATTCTTTGTGGTTTCCAGCTGCAAGAACAGCCCCTTTTTGATCTTAAGTTGCCCAAAGTTATGCCAATGATTGCAGTTCTCAATTCCATGCAATGGGAGCTCTTGTCAGCCCTCCTGTCTTACTGTAGCAGTTGGAATTGGAATAAGAGGGGGGCAAGGATGTGGCAGTAGGAAAGTGAAATAAGGAAATCCAGTTCCAGCAACTGTTGGATCTCCCTTTTCAAAGGGCAGAGAGGGCTAGGAAAGAAGGAAGAACTTCCAGAGATCTGTAGGCCATTTCGGAGTCCAGGTTCACAAAACAGCTTGGGTGGACATCATGGTCCAGAGACAAAAAGAGAATGAAGCTCTCTCTAAGCTGCAAGCATTTTCTGTTCCCTTCCACTTGGGGAAAGTAGGGCTGCTAGGAACGGTGGAGCAGATGGGCTCTGTTCAGAGCAGCACTGAATCACAATATCGAGCCCTCTACTGTCTGATCAATGCCAGCTATTGGGGGTCACAGTACTGTGACAATACTCAGTAGCTCTTCTGTTTGGTTTTTGGTTTTTTGTGTATGTCGTTGTAGCAAAAGGATTGCACTTGGTATCGTAGAGTAGCTCTTCAGTACTGCGGCTGGAGGGACATCTCTTTGCAGGTTACGCTGGGAGCACAACACCTTGACATGGAAGTGGAATAAAATCACCTCACTACCACCTCTGACATGGGCTACTTGCCTTACTGACTTCTGAGTACTGTATACTTATTTATAATTGTGAGCTTTCAAATTAAAGGTCTCAGCTGAGTTCTGTGCGCCTTTATAGGTACACAGCATTGACTTACCCAAGCCCAAGATCTAGCAGAAAGTAAGTGCATTTGTCAAAGCTCACAATCAGCTTTTGGAAGCAATACACATTTAAGAATATTAGAATGGTCTCACCTGAAGGAAGGTTAAAACAAAGAGCATTCAGATTCTGATCAGCTACATGCTTCTTTACAAGGCTACAGCAGAGGTGTTAGATCCTTCCTGGGAGGTACAGCCCTGTGCTCCAGAGCAGGCAGAACTGCTTTGCCTTGAGGGGTGAAAGTGGGAAGTGAGTATCCTTATAATGAAAAGCATTGTGCTTGCTAAGCTAATGGGAGTCACACCTTTCTAAGGAGTGCAGCAGGCTTGTCTCTAAGGCCAATGCGTGAGATGCAGAGCCCTTGCTGAAACTATCAGCTCTTCCTGCCTCCTTTAGGATATACTTCCTCAAAGGCTATTTCAGTATCAGCCCATTATAATTCTTTTTTTGCATAAGACCAAGAGCAACTCATTCCAAAAGATCAAGGAAGCAGACTGCAATGCAACTTTATATTGTGCTTCACTCTCGTGAGATGCTGCCTAGGTATTTAATTGTCACTTCTTGCTGTTTTACACAATGTATTAGGTCATCTGGTCTGTTAAAATTTCTGCTTTTTTTTTTCACCAGTCTCCCACTCATGTTTCTATTTTCGTTTTTTTTTTCAGAGCAATAGCATTATTTTTCCTTTAAGCTCTACTTTTTGGATAATTTAATTTTAGGTATGTTGTCTAATTTTATGGACTTTTGCATAATAATGGGAAGTTCTGTGAAAGTCCACTGTTTTGATAAGACATTTTTGTTTTATTGCTAAGGCCTGGTAAAGGGAAAAGTGACATTTAAACAAATACCTGCTAAATTAATAAGCTTCATAAATTACAAAATCTCTGAACACCAGCTGCTGAAATACAATAACTCTCTGGCCTGAACCTATTAAATGAATAAGTCTGCTGGACACAGTTTACACCAGTGCTACTCATTAAAAATAGCTTATGTAAAAAGAGTGCAAAATGTCTTTGGTAGAAGCAGGACTTCTGTACGCTAAGATTCATCCCAGCACCACTGGCTCCTCTGCTATTTTGTACCTTTCATTTTTCTTAGTATATACTTTTCTAGAATTGTGCAATTATCGGTAATTTAGCAATTTGGTTCCTCTTGGTTATGATATAGGTGAATGGCTGCTATGTTGTCTTTGATGCTGTAGCTCATGCCATATATATATAATATAAGTGTACATATATATCTACTGCTATACTGTACACTCTTTCTGAAGAGTTCCATTTCCTTCATATAAATAGCTTTATCTATTTAATAAATCACAAATCAGCAGCTCCGTGTAGATCCCCAAATGCTTGAATAAGTCTGTTTTCTAACAATCATGAAGTCCTTTTAAATAAATCTGGTATTCTGTTCCTGCAAAACTAGAATGGTTTAATCATCAGGAAATCCAGAAACCTCTGTAACTGACAGCTAGTTCTGTTACTGTAAAACAGTTGTAAGTTTAAGGTTGGATACCTATATCTTTCTACTGCTAAATGCAAATGTTGGTATCTGTAGCTTTGGGATTCTCCTCTTCCTCATAGCATAAGCTTTCTTTGTCTACTTAAGCAAGCAAAATAGCTGACAGAAAAGACTCTGAAGAATTTACTATTTGCATGGAGGAAGAAGAATTATTTCTTTGAAGACTGACTAATGGCAGACCAAAGAGAACATAGATAAGAGAGAAGAGGAAGAGAAACAGCAATTTTTGAAACATCAGGTATCTTACATATAGAATAACGAAAATAAAGCATGGGGGATGAAAAGAGAGGAAAAGAAATAATTTTTTTCTTAATTGGGATCTAGGGGACCTGAAGCCTTGAAGCAGGGAGCTTTTCAGTGCCCCACTCCTCTGACATTCAAATTTGATAAATGGCAGCTTGATTATCCAACATCCCAAATGTCTCCATTCTTTACAAAGAGGAAAGATACACGTAAGTACATATCCTGGTGTAAGAAGCATGAGAGATTCCAAACCAAACCAAACCAAACTAAACCCTAAGCAGTTCTCTCTAAAGCCGTGGTAAGAAATGCACTGATGCATGTGGAGAGACCACCTGATTTCTTACTGACACTTTTATTTCTGTAACAGGTTTTTGTTTATTCTTCAGGGCAGAAAGGCTGCATTTTCTCTTGCCTTGAGCTAAATTCTCTAAAACTGCTAGGCAGGAAATATAATATCCAATATCCTACTATTTCTCACTTCATTATACTAATATAGTTTCACATACAATGAGGCAGAAATAATGAAGAAAATATGCTGTAGCAATGAGTCTTTATGTGACTACTTTTTTAATGTAGTTTTGTACAGTGCATTTTCAGGTCCTTTATATGTGATTCTCTCTGTATATATTCTAATACATTTAATTGTACATTTTCATTTGATATGAAAGCTGTTGGGAAAGAATGTAAAAACCAGAACCAGACAATGGCCCCGATTCTCAGCTGTCACAAGAGAGCTCTCAGGGCTGCATGAGTGGTGATCAGGGGGTGGAGTGTCTTTCCAGGAAAATCTTACCCAATGCCATCAAAATCAGTAGCTTAGGCTGGGGCAAGTGCATTAAAGAAGGGCCTGAACTTATGTGAGGACTGATCCGAAGGATGAACTCCCGAGTGGAAGTTCAGAACACTGTTCTGAAGCTGCACTGAAATGGCATTCACTTAGTGCACCCTTGCTGTAAAAGCACTCTCAATACCAGCATCATTTGTGCCCTGTAACAGGCAGAGACCTAAGACTTTTACAACAGAAACCCCTTTGAGGACTGTATTGGCTAACGGTTCAGCAGTTTCAACAAAGGACATCCAACAGTGGTTATGAAGCTTTTTTCAAAGAAACATATAGGAAATGTTTACTAACTTCATAGTGGCTGTGGCTCTGCAATACTTTGCTCATATTAATACTTGAAGTCCTCCAACAGTTTAGGGCTTTTAGGAGCCAGGAAACACAGCTGTACATGTGAAACCTACACTCAGAAAAGGCACTGACTGACATCCCTAGGGGCTGATGACCTCCATTTAGCTGTAAATTGATAGAGCATGGGCAGCAGCTATGTTCGCTTCTGCAGAGCCTCCAGCATGACCCAGAGGAACCCCACATGGGGCTGACAGCATTGTTCATTCTCCATGCCCAGTCAATCCGTAACTATTTGAGACTTGCCAACAAGAATGCTAATTGGTATCGCTCAGAATGGTAATTTCTGTGGTGTGAACACTTGGGTGATAGGAACTGGACCAAACCCAGAAAACTCACTTCATCTAGGCCACTGATAGAGCTGTTATATAGTAACTGCTTTTGGTCACTGCTAACTTGGGCTGAGTTCAAACTAAAGACTTACAGAGTTTCTAGTATTAATCTTGTAATCTACTTGTTAACTCAGTCCAGCTGGTCTCCCTGAATATAGTTTTCTAAAACCATGCTTCCAACTTGGTTGTCGTTATTCATGAGGCTTTCTGGAAGTGCTGATCCTTGCATTTAACTTCATCATTCATTTTCTCCATTATATTCCATCTGAAATTGCATCTGCTACTTGTAGATTGATAAACACTGGATATATCTCCTAAAGGCTCCTAAAGTTTCAAAATGGGATTGGTTGCTATTATTATTTAAGGAAAATGTATCATTAAAATACACACACACATACTGCAGACTAAGAAGTTACATATGAGGAAAATAATTCTTTTTGTATGAAAAACCTTATTCCAAACTTTCAAAACTCTAAGCAAGTTTACAAAACTTTTAAACACTGTTGGCTTTAAAACATAAAGGCTATTCCACCATTACAAATAGTCACTGTGTCTGTTTTCCATAAACCAGATTTAAATACATTTACATAGTTCTTGTGTGGAAAATAGTATAATAATTGTGTGGTTTAAGGATGATTTTTATGCAGCATAATGAAACAATTACATGTTTTAAAGTCGTTTTTCCATTGAGTTTAAGAATTTACTCCCTCAAATTAATCCACCTTGTTTTATTTTCTGCACTGTTGACTCCTTTCTCCACAGTTTGTCTTTGAAGCATTGTTATCCTTTTGCTTTCAACATTGTCAGGTCACAGTACTGTAAGAATTTATAATGAAGTCATGTGTCCTGACAATTAAATATACTAAACAAAGGCACTTTAGGTTGCATTTGGAGATTATTTGACCCTGCTGGATCTTATCAGTACTATCCATAGGTAAACGAGTGTGTAGAAGAGAGCTCCAGGCACAGAGATTGGTTGGTAAGTCACAAACCTGCTAAAGGGATATTCCAGAATAATCGTACCAGTTCTGCATTACGTATATGCATGCTCTTCTGATTGGTTTAAAGCAGAAATTATATTTTCATCTGACACTCTCTTTGTTGTAGAATTTCATGTAGTAAAACGGTATGTAAAATTTGATAGTAAATAATAGTAAAACTATATAGTAATAGTAAAATAGTAGATAGTAGTAGAAAAAAAGTAACAGTAAAAAAACCTAGATGGTAAAATAGTAAAACTAAATAGTAATAGTAAAGCTTGATCATAAGATGCAGTGAAGGAATTAAAAACAGGGTAAATGGATGGCAGAGAACAAACCATAAAATGAAAATAAATGCAAAAGCATCTCAATGGCTTTTACATTTTTAATAGTTTCACAGTGGGAAAAATTGGCAGGTTTTACTTGACTTTGCTATGGTCAAAGCACCCCCAGAAAGTAACTTAGAATATGTCACTGATTTCCCAGGACAGGTAAAGTGACGTGCCTTTATTGGAGAATCTAACCTAGATTGCTATAGGAGCAGTACAACAGAAGACTGGAATACTGTTTCCTTAAGACTTTGTATCAGGATGTATTTCCCACTTGTGGAGAAAGTGGAAAAAGGAGAAAAATCTGTCAAGTGAACTATCGAAAGGAACAAAATTAAAACCAAAATAGATTTAATAATACTTCAGTATTGACTACCAGTGAATCTCACAAAACTTTGCAAGATAAAACACTATCCCATGTTAGCATTAGACAGTTCAGCGCAAGCCATACGTGCATTTAAAATGAAAAATCTGTCCTCTCTGAAAGATGAAACGTCATCCTGTCCTGCCTGTATCACAAGTACATACATAAACAAATATTCAGTAACTGCCATGCAGCAAGTAGGTCACAGAGCAGACAGAACTATCCCTTTGGGTACAGAGGTTGTTTTCCCAGGCTTACAGCAAATGCATACGACAATTTGGGAAATGTAAATAGGAGATACCATGCTGGATCACTTCAGCGGTCCAATGCCCTGTCTCTACAGTAAGTGGCCAGGACCAGATGTTTCAGTGGAATTTGCAAGAAAACCCATAATGGACAATTATTGAATAATTTGCTCGTAGGGGAAGTTTCTTCCTAATCCCAGACAGCTAATGATTGGTTTATGCCCTGAAGCATGAGGGTTCATCTATCTCCACCCCCAACCATTTTTATCCTATCTAAGGTATCCCTGGGCGCTCTCATTATCCAAATAAGTGTATAATCCTTTTTGAATCCTACTAAGCTCTTGGGCATAATGATAGCTTGTTGCAGTGAGTTCAACAGGCTAATTATGCATTGTGTAAAAAAGTATTTCTTTTTATCAGTTTTAAATTTGTTTCTTTTCAATTTAATGGATGTCACTTTGTTCTTACATTATGGGGAAGAGTAAATAGGAGCACCCAACTGACCTTCTCCATACCATTAATTATTTTATATCTCTCTATCATGTCCCCACTTATTAATTTCCTCTTCCAACTGAACAGTTCTCACCTTTTAAATCTCTCTTAATATGGAAGTTTCTCCTTGTCTCTGTTCCTCTCTGTTGCCTAACTTTGGGCTTCTTCTATTTCCACTATGTATTTTAAGATGGCATGACCAGAAATGAATACTGCATTCAGGGAAAGTGTGCCAACAATGTGTATAATTGCACAATTACAATATTGTCCTTGTTTTCCATCCCATTCTTTATACATTCTCACATTTTGTTTGCTTTTTTAACCTCCACTGCTCATTGATCAGATGTTTAATTGAGCTGCCCGCAGTGACCCCCAGGTCTTTTTCCCAAGTTGTTACAGTTAATTTACAACCCTGCAATGTGCATGAGCAATTCAATCTGTTCCTTCCAATATGTATTTTCATATTTGTCAATGCTGAATTTGGCTGCCATTGTGCAGGCTTATTAGGTCTCATTGAACATCTTTGCAGTGTTCTGTAGTGCTGACTAACCTAAATAACTCTTTGCTATCCGGAAAGTTTACCGTCCTCCTGAATGCTCTTTTCCAAATGACTGAATTTATTTGACAGTACCAACCATAGGACAGTGCTTCTGGCATGCTACATGTAGTCTGTGGCTGGATATAAGACTACTTTTGATTAAGTATCTGACTAAGACATAGGGGATAGAGTAACTAGAATTTCGAAGAATAAAACATAAAGGCTAAATCCTACCTGAAGTTCTACATTCAATTAACTCTGGTTGCCTAATGAGTCCCCATTTGGACACACATCACAACCACAGTGAATTTCCACATAATGTGCAACTTTTTGTGCAGGCGTAACCATATAATGGGATCTTATGAGCATTACAAAGGGACCAAAGTTTGAAGCAGAGCTGTGTGTGAGACTTGAAATAATATTCTACATTTTTGACTGCAAAAGCCGAAGTCATAGGCTGTGTCTTACCAGACTGTATTTTGCACTGGTTAATATGTGCCCCCTCGCTGGTGCTTGATCGAGGCAGCCACAACCTCCAGGTTACCAGGAGAAAGATTCTAGGTCTTAGGATCTTAAATTTCTCTTGTGCAACAGAGACTAAAAAAAATTGTCTTTATATGCACATTTTTTCAGTATTAATTCATCTGAATAAATAAAATCACATTCGATTTTTCAGAGTGACCTGAATTTATGTTAAGCATTGGACAAATTTAAAACAAAAAGAACTTTATACAAGTAAACCAGAGGCTTAAGTTCTCAATTACAAACTTGTACTGGCAGTTCAAGACATTATCCAAAAGGCAGTTTTCTTTGACATCTGTAAGAAGGTTCTTTGGAGAGCTGATTTTTTTGCACATGTACTGTTTTTCCAGAGGAAGTCAAGGTAATTGCAATAGTAAAGCTTGCATTTATTTGTGACCTCTTGCAATCCACTCGCCATCAGGTTTTTCTGTTTTGCAGCGTTTTCAAGCATCTCCAGCTTATTACCATTTTTAGAGAAGCCACACATAGCACAATAATACCTCTTCAAACATGATGTTGATTTGAGGGTTCACCATGTCGTGTTGTTGTTAAATCTCTCATTTTCATGAGCACCACATTGATATAAAATCTTAGCACGCCTATATACTTTTAGTTGTGCTGATATGAGAGCTGAGGGAGACAGTGGGATTTAAGCACACAGCTTTATTCACTCTGGGATATTCTTGCTTCCTATCATCTAATTCCCTCTGGAATTTGAAGCTCTTCTGTACTTTCTGGAAGCTAATTTTTTTACCTTCTCCAACAAACACCTTTTGCCCCATTTCCCTGAAACATCTAGATGCTGGAAATGCTTTAGGTGAAGAGCAGATAAACAGTAGTCTCTTTTGAGGATGGCACTGCTTCCACTGTATGCATCAGCCTCCAGAGTGCAGGTATGCAGTGGGAGCTTTCTATTACTTTCACCAGGCCATGGAACAGGGTATCATAAATCTTACCTCCCCATTCTACGGGAATACATTGTCTCTGCAGCACACTTCAAGTCCACTGACCCTGGCACAGACCAGCTCTCAAATGGTGGCCTTCTGTGCAGTTGCCAAACTGATGGACTCAGTACGTATTGCTCCTGATATCCTTAACTGTGTGAGACAAAACCAGCCCAAATAACACAAAACAGGGGGAAGACCTGGAAACATGGCTTGTCCATACAGAACGTGAATCTCAGAAAATTTAAAGCAACGGACATGTAAGGCAAAAGAAAGGCTGGTTTAAAGAAAAAACGTTCATAATTAATTTGAATTATTCTAATTAATTAAAATTATTTGATAAATAATATTATTGTAGGTACAATTACAAAAAGTCACAGCGGGCTATAAAAGCATCTATGTAGAATAAGATATGTAAACTACACTCCACTATTTTTACATTTAACAGGCCTATAAGGAAATGTATTTGCTCACCATAAGAACATATAACTTCTTGATATGTTCCCAGTTCTAAATTGCAATTTTCATATGCACTAAAAATTAGTTCTACATCTTAGTAGTAAGTGATAGAGAGCATTGCTGACAATTAACAAGAAAGCAGTATATTAAAAAAGTATCAATTAGTAATTACTTTCAAATATTTTATTAAATGCATTATGTGAACTAAACATTGAACATTTCTTATAATTGCAATACACTTATTTTGCAATGCATATTTAAAATTGAAAACTTATCAAATCTATTCAGCTGATACAAGATCTTTGATATCTGTATCTGCAGAAGTTTCTTGTGGGTAAATATGCAGAATAAAGAGAGAATATGTTACAATTACTGTTACTGTTACAATTAATGGGCATGTGACAACAGCTCCATGCATTGCACTGAAGAGGTAAATTCTACGATAAAATTTCCTTTCAGGTTTTTATATTAAGTGCATTCTCAGATCAGTGTTAGGAATCTTCTAGTAAGACAGTTGATCCTAGAAATTAATGAGCAACACAGAAAATAGCATTCAAAGAAATCAGTGCTTATAGGACTGAATCCTGAAACAGTTGAACAGCAGTACGAGCAAGTACTTTGCTTCTGTAGTTTAAAAGTGCAAAAAAATATGTAGCAGTCTTCTGTATGATGCAGTTTAAATTTATATGTCCAGAAATCAGTCAAAAAGCTCTTCACTGACTTCAGTGGAACAGAAAAAGCCCTCAGAAACACATCCAAAGGGATGCTCTTAATGTATATTACCTGTTCTTTATAGCAAAGTTAGCTTGAGAACACTGTGATATTAAACCAAAATTGATTACTCTGTAGCCCCTTTGAATGTGTTAGATTTATATGAGACTAGATTTTCTGGGACAAGAGATTAGCAGACTACTGCAGGGAAGAACTGAAACCTTACCATAAAAATATATTTGCTGTCTTTTTACTTTCAGCTAAAACTTCTCTTTTCAAAAATATTTACATAAGTTATTTTGCCTTTCTCTGCAGAAATGTAAGTCATCTTCATAGTCAGATTTTGTTGCCCCAAATTATTGTTGGCTCGCTCATCTGTTCTATAACAGTCATGCAAGTGACAGGAATGGTATTCAGTTTACCATATTCAAGAAATTGTTAAGTTATGGTGTTCTGTCACTTTCAACAGCAACACTACTGCTATTCATAAGGCAGAGATTGTTTTTACTTGCAGAAAACTAGAGAAGTACAGCATTGGTCTGGTAATTACTATCATGAAATTTATATATTAGCAGTGGTGACCCTACAGAAAGCAATGCCTTCCAGCTTGGAATGCAATACTGTCCCATGCAACTATTGACAGATTCTAACATAAAGCAACGATTCTCCACCCAAGAAATACTTTAGTTTGAAAGAACTCTGCCTATTAATACTAGCATAAAAAATACCATAAAAAAGCCTAATATTCTGACAAAGTTCATATGTGATGTAAATAATCATAATACATGATGAACTCTCTATTCAGAAAATGTGCCTGTACACAACCTGCTGCCCAAGAGTAGCCAGGTGCTTTATTACAAAACACAGTTTAAAAGATTACAAATATATAAGGTTAATGTAATTAAAATTAGTAATATGACCATAAATAAAACAAAATAGTATGCCAAGGCCTTACTTAAAAATGAATATAAAACAGTCAGGTAGAGACACAGGATTGACATTCTCTAAAATGAATTCGCTACTTATCCACAGAACAGTTATAGTGCCAAAGGCCGTCTGAAATAAAAGGCCTTTTAAATACAAGGCAAGAAATAATTTGTGGGAACATTAACTTATTGTATATCTCCCTCAACCAGCTTTTCCTCTCTTTTACCCTGGACTAACACCTACCTGGACAATTAAAATTTTTCATGACCTGCTTTTACCATACAGCAGCTATTCTCTTATGTGAGGAAGCAGGGGAGACACCATGTTTAAAAACAGAAATTCTTTCTTTCTTCAGGAAAAGGCCTTTACATTGGCAGTTCCTAAATCTCCTTTTCTGCTTCAATTTAAATGATGTCAGGTAGCTTAAGTTTTAACAAATTTGCATACCTAAGAAGTATAATCTGATTGGGAAAATCACTTAAACTTTAAAACAAAGAAATATATTGCTGGGAGTTAATGAAAAAAAAAAAAAAGAAGAAAATAACGGCCCATACTGACAGTGAACAGATATTCTGTCTAAAAAAGCTCAGAAGTTGGGCCTGCACTGGATGTATAGAGAGGCTGTGAAAGCTGTGCTGATGTCATTGGTAGAATGGGTGCCTAGAATAATATCCCGTTATTTATTTAGATTTTACTTCTTGAATAAGTGTGTTTCATAATTTGGTGAACTAGCAAGTTATTTGTGTGTCTGTATACTTATGAAAACTCCGTAATATACTGTCCATTCAATATTAATTATTACAATTACAGCATCACATCATAAACCAGTCCTGGGAACCTTGTCAGGACACCAGGTGTTCTCATGGTCCTTGGTTGTTACACTGAATATTTCTAATCTCCACTACCAACCTATTTCACTGCCCTGGATCATGGGTAATACTTGCAGTATTACTCCCTTCTGTTCTCTTCCATCTTCTAGGTCTATATCTATCCTCTTTGAATAAAGCAGGGACAGATATGTCTTCTGCCCCTAAGGGCAAGGCGGATTATCTGGCCATGACCACAGTGCGTAGCACTTGAACCTGGGTCTCCTCTGAGCTCTGTGTGGTGTCCCCATGTCCATACAACAGAATTATTCTTGAGTGTGTGTGTGTCTTTGTTCACAGTAACTGAAACACATGAAAGTTTGTTGCCATACCATGGAGTATGGCATCAGGGCATAGAAAATATCAGAGGCTAAAAGGCTGCTGGGACAGTGCTGGAGGACCATGAAGAACGTCTGGAGGCACACTTAGTGCAGTCCTGTCCGCACAGCCTTGTGGGAGTGGCTCCTTCCATGTGCTATCCCTCAAACCATGTCCAGCAGTTAATATGATGAAGAGTAGTCAGGCTTGCTCTCTGGCTCTGGACATAGTCTGTAGCACTAACCACACTGTGAAAATGAACCTGTAACTGGTCCTGCGAATGACTGCCTACATGTCGCTGGCTGTTGAGTAAAGTATTGTTAAGGAATGAGGGCAAGGAAGTTCGTATGGGCGGGTGCCACAACGCAGACATGAGGAGGTGCAATTTCTGTGATAGATTTATCATGCTGCAGCTCCCACTTGCATTCATATGCATGCATCCTTTTAGAAATGTGATACCAGATGCTGTTTCCTGGCAACAGGCCCAACACCCCCTTTCTCTTAGGTGTGAATTTTGACAACTCCAATTCACTGGAGCCCTAGTTATGTTATCTTTTCTAAATGCTTAGAGACTAAAAAGACCTCTTGCTCTTTCTGCTGTGGACTTAAGTGCCACTTGGGCCAATTTGCAGTGCTGTATTACTCCAAAAATACCTTCTCATATGAGTAGCACAGTTATTAGCACTAAATACGGAAGGATGGAAACGTTCTGAATCGAACATGGATAACACAAGTCCTTTTTCGCTGTGTTGTCAGTCAGAGCTGTTGTTATGCTTGGCATATGTCACATCAATGTATAATAAGTGCCCATGTCAGTCAAATGCATGTTATGTGTAGATCGGATGTCAGTCTAATGTTTTGTATTAAAATCAGTGCCACAATACATGCACAACTTTATAAACATTGCTGGGGAGGTTTCCATGTTGAAGTGCTACAGCTGCTTGCAGCCATCTTTTGCACAACACCTTAAGACCTTAGAATTCATTGAAAAATTACATTTCAGAAAAAGGACCGCAAAATACCAACTTTACCTCTCTGTTGTTGCTTACATACCAGGGGGAGGTCATCTAAGCCACTTGCTTCTCCCCATGGCTTGTTTGCTGTTAAGAAAAATGCAGACAAGCAGCTGAGTACCAAAGAAGGGAACTCCAGAGCAGGGGGTCTGGGACTGGCACTGGCTGACATCGCGGCCCCGTGTGCGAGTTGTGCCGTGCTGAGGTGAGCTCTACACACGTGGATGGGAAAGGTGGGGAGAGGGGCCAGCCCCAGCAGAGCTCTGGGAGCTCAAGCAGCACTTCCAACCCTAGACAGACTTGTGGCCAAGGGAGAAGCTGAGAGGCGTTCAGGGCAGATGGTCAGTGGATGTGGACTTCGGGGTCATTATAAAGCTGGTCCCAATGTCAGTATGGATGTTTCCTGAGGAACTTTTCTCAGCAAAGCACAGCCTAGGTGTCACAGCTGCACATACTTTTGCTCACAGAGATGCTGTGGCCTGGCTAATACAGTAGCAGTTTAGAGAATAAAAGCTTTTTATAAGCATTAATTAATCTTTGCATGAGATCATTGCTATTAACCTTATTGTATGTGCGGGTCACATTTGTGGTTGGTGCAGTCTCGTTCAGCTGTCTGACTCCCCTAGGATGGTTCCAGTGGTTCTGTCTAGAGATGTTTTAGTTAAAGTCACTAACAGAGTGAGGATTGTTAAGACCGATATTGGGAATTCTCCTTCTGATTGTGCTTCTAAACCCCCAAAACACTTTCATTGCTGAACCACATGCTCAAAGGAAGCAATCTTGCACAGACAAGCCTTGAATATAAAGGCTACTTTTTGGTCATTCTGAAAACTCAATAAATTTACCATTTCATTTGCATTTGACTGACTGGGTTCAACTGATTATTGAATAAAAGGTATGTCCAATTTGACCCTTGATTTCATTGTGGCCTACTGCTTGGCAATAAATACTTATTTTTCCAGTGTGACATTCTGTTGTTAATCAAATGAAAGCTATTCATGTCTTCCATTAAATTAGCAAATGTAAGCCAAAGAAATTGCTTTGTAAATCATAAAACAGCCAACCCAAAGTAGTTGCATAAATGGGGAAAATGTTGTGTTTACTGCCTTTTAAACAGATGAGAGGTTGGAGATTTGCCTCCTGGTTTCACAAAGCAGCAGGCAAAACCAGTGACTCCAGTTCCAAACAGGATTCTCAGGGTTTGGGCAATGTTTTATCTTTTCTTGATTCTGAAGCACCAGATGTTCATGAGGGTGGGAGCAGGAAATCCCACTCTATAACCTTGTTACCTAATTCAGGTTGCTACTGTTAAAGATCTTAGGGAAATCCAAACACCATCTTTCTATATTACTGAGAGGTACCACACCAGAGAACAAGATGCTGGAAATATAGGACAGGATGAAGAAGTGGGGAGGAGCATGCTCACAGAGGCCTGAAGCTATCTGCTTTCCAAACAAAAAACCCCAAACAAAATCATCATGCAAGTGACTGGTTGGAGGCATGTCAGACAAGTTCACAGATGAGTGCCTCTCTAGGAGATGTAGCTTAATCCTCTAGAAGGGCAGTTGTATTGTACTCCAGAAGTATGCTGGACAGTACAGACTCACAATCCGCAACAAAACGGCAGTTAATGGCCTCAAACAGCCTCATGCCAGGGGTTGTGGATGACAGCACTCAGGCTTTTAAAAGGCAGAACATACAGTATAAGAATCGTAAAAGAATACATACATTTGGCATTAAAAGGATGGCATAAATATTTCGAAATGGCTCCTGGCTTTTGGACAGAGAACACTGTAAAACAGTCTCTTTATCTTTCCAAGAAAATATATGCTCATTGAAAAACTGCTGGATTGAGAAAAAGTGATTTCCTTGCAGTGTTAGAGCCCCAAAGCCTTGGTAGCAATTTTTCATCATTTTGTTAATTTTCACTAATATGACAAGTATGCTACTAATATGATTGTTCTGTTTAAAAACTAATACCACTATTAATATGTTACAGTGATGAATTACTAACAATAACCTATCACGAAGGAAAAATAGTGACATAATTAATGCAGTGTTACTATTGTGCAATAGCAATTTGTTAACTCGGTGCAAAGCATTCAAAGAAAACTTTATTTTTCATATTTTCTTCCATAATTGCTTTTACTCACATTTATAGCAGAGAGATCTGCTTGCAAAAAAGAAACTCAGCACCTGGGTCTTTTCTTTTTGGTCCAGTAGATGCATGCTCTTAGACTGACAGATTTAATCTCAACCTTATTTTAGGATCTGGATGTTTTCTTTTTAGGCAACAGACTTTTACTGCTGTTTTTTAAGATCTTTTTTCTACTCCCTTGTACAACAGTGCAGCTTATTACATAGCTCTCACATTGCAACCATTTTATGACTAGGGGATACATTGTCATATTGCATTGATTAAAATACTCCCAGTCTACACATCACTGTGCTTTTCTACACACACATTTCAAATGCAATCTCAGAGAAGGTAAACTAATAGAGAAAACAGCTTTGCAAAGGAACCAGTTACTTCAGCATAAATACTTAACCCTCAAATGAGAAGAATGGAGGAAAATGTGCATATTCCCTTTATTTGAGCTTCTTTCTGTAGTTTTAAAAACCAGCAACATTCTTTCAAACTTTGTCTGCAAAATAGCTTTTTACAGTGCCCATTTCCAGAATGAGGTACTACACACACTTCATCATAGAGATACTCAAGTATGATCTTATTATTACAGGTCTTTGCACGCTTTCTGATATGATCCTTGTGTCACAACCCATCCCTCTGCTTACATCCCCATTCTGGCCAGTAAGTAGTCCCCTCCTTAAGATCTACCACCCTTTTCTAAAACATGCAATAAGCATCCTGCTGTCTACACAGGTAAGAGGCGCGGTCAGTAGTTAGTCTGCTGCATTTTGGACTCCTTGCTCTTGAGACAGGGACTGCCATTTATTCCTTTTTTCAACAGTACTACAGGGTCCTCTACGCTTGTGCTCATTACATGGTAGTGTGATACAACAGCTAATTATAAAATACATCATTAACAGCTCTGTAAAGTGAGAAGAAATTCTATCATGCTGGTCTGGTACGATTTTCCATAACTTTCCACAGCTGTGAATTACTGAGAAGCAAGAGGTTGGAAAATGATGGCCAGTCTGACTGGTGACACACTGTCTCTAACTGCCAGTTACCAAAGGACTATAGGATCTATCATAGGATCCCCTTTATCACATATGCTGCGATAAAAAATATTATCTTAGTTACATTTATTTAATACTACCAGTAGCTCTGCCACGTTCTACTTTGCTGGGCACTGTAGTAAAAAAGTTGAATAATAAAAATCCCAAAGCAAACAAAAGTTTGACGTGGTAGAAACATTTCTCGAGCAATTACTCTGCTGGACTTATACAATAGAATTCATGTTAGATGAAGTACTGCATTTGTTTTTTAAATTGGTGAATAGAGAAAGGAAATTTAAGCTATCCAATGTAATCTGGTTTAAATCTGCTTGCCATTCTCTCCTCTTTGTACCTGCGGAGGCCAACACAGCACTGCTTGAATATTCACAAAAGTTAGTACCACAAACAAATTTGTGTAAAACTTATTTTTCAAAGCCTAACAAAGACTTTTGCCCTGTTTAAGATCACATGAAAATTGGTTTCGCTGTTCCGTGAACCATACCTAAGAATGCCATAAAAATAACCTTGTGCATCCACAATGCCCAATTTTCACATAGTTTTATGCTGAAATAATTCATTTTTAAAGGATTGTAAAGCAACACCTTTCTAAAGTCTTGTCTCAAATGTTCTGGCATGTCCCTTTGAAAAGCTAGTGGAATGAAGACGAGATCTGAAATCAGTACAGCGTGATGCCACCATTTGGAACCACAACAAAATTATTTCTATCTTCACTCTCATTTTAACAAAAAAAAAGCCTAAGAGCTGAGTATAGATTAAATATAGTAATTCGAATCTGGCTGAGAAGCTGTGAACTTTTATGCCAAGTTCTATCCTGAAATGAATTTAAATGGCCACAAGTATAAATTCCACAAAGGGGAGATTGCAATGAAATCCTGGCAGAGAAATAAAAATAGAATCATAAGCAAATAGCATAACCTTTAAGAGGGAAGAGGAGAAAGCAGAAAGCAGGAAATATTCTCAAACTTCTGTTTAAAAGAACAAGAAAAAAGTAGGACAGCAGGGCTGGGGTCACTGTGGAAAACTAAGCGATGGTGTTTGTTTTGGTATATGAAATACAGGACTGATGTCAGACCGTAACGGGTGGCCTGAGAGTTGCCAAGCTATTCTGAGCAACTCCAAGGCCTGCACGGCAATTCGTCTGCCCTGATTGACTAATGGCCATGACCCAGTCAACTTGCCAGTATTTTATTGTAACATAGTTTACAAATAACCGTGCAGTTCTGAAATGGTAACTTGTAATGCAACCCTGTATTCTTACTGAGTGAACCAGTCTGTGGCAGGGTAATATATATGTATACTCCTTTTTCGTTATTTGTGCTCACCATACCTAAAGGGAGATCCTTACCCCAAGAACTATCAATGGCTTTACAGGGGATTAGTGCGACTCAGTGGTGGTTTGGGGGTCCAAAGAGGTGATCCCTTTGCAGAATGACGACCTCTGCCAAAGGCAGACACAGTAGTTAAGGAACAATGATGCGCAAGTCGTTGGTTTGTTTGCAAAGCAGAGGTGGTTGGCTATAGAAATGGCAATCATTATTGTACTAACACTCTCAGGGGGAAATGTATTGGGAACCTGTTTGATGACTGGCATGCTGTCACTAAGCATTTTATCTTCACTGTATAACAGTGTAAGTAAATCACCTTATTTTTCTATATAATGATTTTTTAAATTGTCTTTTTGGTATTGCTCTTTGTACACATCAGCAGCAAAGATAATTCTTGAAATGCTGTGCGTTTCGTAGCATTTGAAGACCTCCTAGAAATGAATAATGGTTAAGTAAATAGTCAGGAAAGAGTGGGAGGCACTGCTCTTCCTTAACACAAAAAGTAACGAAATACAAGCCAGGGAGAATTTCTAGAGTCTTTGACACAGTTCCTGAGTGACGTGGTGCCTAAAACTCCTCGAATGCCCCATGGGAGATGTGAGGCACCAGGTCATTCCCGGGTGGCTGATGTGCTGGGCACCACAACTCAGCCTCCTGCATCCTCCCAGGGCACCTCCAGGAGAGTCCTGGGAAGTTGTGGTCTGATAGGATCAGGTCTATGAAAAGTAAAGGGATTTATGGACACTGATGAAGTGCATTGAAGCCTTTTTCAGGTAGTACGGACATAGGAAATATTCTGTATTTCCAAATGGAGACACTTGCTCCCCAAGTAGGAATGCAAGTGACACATTTTTTAGTCATGCTAACATCTCCTGTAAATCTCCTATAACAAAACTCTAACTGTATTTCCTGATGGGGAGTTCCCGCATGATAGTAATACCAGATAACAGTAACCAGCTTGCTTTCATGGCGAGCTTGAATTTTCAGGAAATGCAATGAAGAAACTTAAATCTGGAAGTTTCCATCTGCCTACCCCCCCAGCACGCTGCTACCTTTCCGCTGGAGCGGCTGATGCGTTTGGAAAACCCTGGCTCCTCCCGCAGCGCGCCGGGCGAGCGCGGGGCTGCGGGCAGGCGTGTCGCCCCGGCTGCCCCGGCACCGCACCCCCCGGCACCCGCAGCCTCCCGGCACCCGCAGCCTTGGCTGCAGCGAGGAGGAAAAACCGCAAGCCCCAAACCAGCGGGAACAACTTCCTCTCCCTAATGCCTCCCATCGCCCCCCCCGTATGTATAAATTTATACATAGATATATACATAAACATAAATATTTGTAAAACCAGCAGTTGTTAAATGCAGCTACTAAATAACAACCCTTTAAAAAAAAAAACAAAACACCCCACACAAGCCATAATGATGATGATGATGATGATGACGGGAGGGGGGGAAATAAATAAATAAAAGCGAGCGAGAGTCGGCGAGGGAGAGGGAGGCAGGTTCAATTATCTAAACAAAGAAATCATGGCGGAGTGTTTACATTTGGCAGCCCAAAGCCTGTTGGATTACGGAACCCCCCCCCAACCCAACCGGCCCCCCCCGGCCCCCCGCAGTAGCGGCTTGCCGGAGCCCGCCCGCCGACACCTCGCCGCGGCCCGGGTAAGTGCGGAGCGGAGCTTGCAGCGGCCGGACCCGCGCCCCAGCCCTCCCCGGGCAGGCGGCGGGGCGGGGGCCGAGCCGGCTGCCCCCGCCCGGTGCCGTGCCGTGTGTGTCTGTGTGTGTGTGTGTGTCTGTGTGTGTGTGTGTCGCGGGGGGGGACACGGGGTGCGCACGCCGCCGCGCTGCCCCCGGGCTCGCCGCGCCCCCCTCGCCGCGCCGGGCAGGGGCAGCCCGTCCCCGCGGCCGCGGTGCCGCCTCCCCGCCCCGGGGTCACGGCGCCCGGCGCTGACTGGCGGCTCCGCCCCCGCGGCCGGCCCCGCCGCGCCCCCCGCCCGCCCGCTGCCGCGGTGCCCCGTCGGGCGCAGGCGGCTGCCCGGCCCGGCGCGGGGGGGCTCTGCCGCTGCCGCTGCCCCTGCCCGTTTGCGAGGCTCCGATCCTGCGGAGCGAGAGGCCCCGAAATGGGCGTCGGGGGGAGGGAGGGGGGTGATGCGGCTCCTGCTCCCGGTGTCCGAGAGCTGCATCCCAGAGCGAGCGTGGGGACCGGAGGAGGCGGTCAGGAGCTGGCAACAGCACTGAGACCCTCTCCCCAAAACACCCTCACACCCAAATGCTCTATCTGCCAAATGCCCTTGTCCCCAAATGCCCTCTCCCCGAAATGCTTTTGCCCTACAAATGCTCTGACCCCTAAATGCTTTTGCCCCCAGGCATCCTCAGCCTCAAACACCCTCACCTTCAAGGGTCCTTGCCTCTGAAAGCCCTTGCTCCCAAACATCTTTGCTCCCAATGCTTTTGTTCCAGTCTCCCTCACTTCCAAATGCCCTTGCTTCCAAACAGCTTCACCCCCAAACAGCATCACCCCCAATCTTCCTTGCACCAAAACACCCTCACTGCTAAACACTTTTCCTCCCAAACCTTCTTGCCCCCAACCTCCCTCAACCAAGTAAGAGGCTTAGCTGCTCTGAGTGTTCCTCAGAACCTTCCCCCCCCACCCCAATCTGCAGTGGGCCCTATGAAACAGCCAGAAAGGCACCTGGGTCCTTCCCCTGCCGACAAGCAGCCCCTAGACTGCTGCTCTGACACCGGGCCCCCCATAGGCCACTGCTGTGAAATGTGGAAATGACCCTTTCAAGCAGACTGCAAGTGTTGCTCCCATGCGTCCATCAAAAAGTCCCCTGGCCCCAGACACATCTCAGTGCTAGAAAGCTGTAAAACCCCTTTGGCACCTCTGCCCTCCTGGATCTGGCTAACAGGCAGTGGCCTCCCCCTAGTTTTGTGATACAACACATGGGCTGAGTGTCCTGCTGCACTGCACTTACCCAGTATCAGAGTGTTTGGGAGGTGGCAACATGGGTGTATTGCTTCCAGGGTTTCGCAGGCTGTTTGTCAGGGTAGAGGCTGGGAGCAGAAGGACCAGCAAAATGACTCCTGTGGTAGTCGGGCGCAGGGGCTGGGGAAGACAGTTGGCTGGTCCCAGGCTTTTTCTGACACAGTGCTGAACCTACGGATATTTCTGGGGCTGGGCTCCCATATGTCCCAAATTCAGAGTGCATTGAGCTATGTCAGATCGAGAGAGGTGGAAAAGATACGGCTTGCTTTATTTCTCTTTAAACTGCTTGACTTAAAAAGTTTGTGGACGTCAAATTCACGAATGAAACGAAAATGCTTGATATTGTGCAGTTATGAGGCACTGTAAATGAAAAAGGGTGTTGGGACTTTGGGAGTTTGAGACATCCACTTTTCATGCTTATCCCTGCCCCTTCCCCAGGCAGCGGGTTTTAGAGTGGTTTATTGTGATGTTAAAAACCCTTGTTCGTATCAACGTGGTGGTGTTGAAACAATGAGGAAAACAGAAACGTGGAGAGGCATATCGGTGCCACTGCTGGGCGTGCTTGTACGGGGACTGCGGGTTTGATTCTCCAGTGGGATTGTCTCTTTGCGGGGTCTGCGGGAGCACGCAGTGCACTAAAGGAGTGTCAGAGGGGCCTGCAAGCGATAGCTGCTGCGCAAGATCCGTGTCTGTCTACAACCCATCCGCCTCTCTCTTGCATTACCAGGTGTTGTGGCGGCAAGTTGCGTGACAAAGTCACAACGCACAGGTTAGCGCTAAGTGTTAAACCATGCAAAATTTTGGCTCTGAAGACATGAGCTAGGAAAATGTGTTCATTGCTCAGGTCATTGCTCAAAATCTCTTGTTTCTTTTCCTCTCTTTATTCCCTCCTCTCTGGAGCTGCATTCCCCTACACCTACATTTAGGCCAGGCATTTCTGGGTTTGTACATTCTGTGGATAAAAGGCCTGTTGAGGAAATTCCCCATACACTTCGATTTTTTGCCACTTCCTGCTTGAACTATCACTCTCTGAAGGTCTAAGGCTGTTTTCTCAAGGAAAGCTCTTAATTTAAGTGGCCTGTTAGCTGTTAATTGCTGTTCTGTTCTGGCTATTTACCTGAATCTCATGTCAAACCTGCTGTTCTGGTCTGGAGGCTACACTGGTTATCTGCTCTGATCTCTAAATGGCTCCTGCTCTCTGCTGTTTTATTGAAGACCAAGATAATATTTCTTTTCTTAATGCAAACTGACATTTCCTTAGATTTAAGGATTTTGTTGAGCCAAGCTGTCCCACTTGAAACTGCTTATACAATAATCTCAATTTTATGTCTGGTAAAAAAAAAATGGCTTCCTTGAGACTTAATATTCAGAGAATTTTGTTTCCTGTTCTTCCTGGATGTGTTTAGAGGAGAAAAACATCTAAAGCTGGGCAAAACAATGAGGAGTGGATGGGTAGGCAGTTAACAGAGTTAGGTAGGAACTGGTGCTTATCAAACTACAAACATGGTATGTTCAGTGTAAGCAAAGCTTGAACTTGTTATGTACGCTTCCCAGGCTGGTTGGAAGTTTGGAGAAGGTCACGTTATCTCCAGGGTTGTCTTGAGATCTGTGCAGTTAATGCAACACTGGCAGCGCCACCGAAATTCCATCCCTAGAAACAATTTCTTTCATTTACTGTATTTAGTAAAGTTGGGTTCTGTTCTCTGGTAACTACTTCATAAAATGAATGCCAGATTTTGGCCGTTTGACTGGGATAGTCACACAGCAAGGATAAAAAAATGCTGGCAGAATGGATGTAATTTCGTCTCAGACTGAAGAGAACATTAATGGGGCCGGTTCCCTTTCGGTGAGTGTTTGTAGTTTTTTGATTAATGAGAGTTCATTCAGGTATTGAGAGAGGAAGAGACCTCTCAAATGACGCCGAATCTGTTTCCTCAGTATGTAATTGAATGAAACTCTCAGGCTGTCGCTGGACAGTAAGATATTCTGACATGAATATATATTTTGGAGCTCTGCACAAAATGAGGATTTCATGCATAGGCAACACAGTGTGACAAGTCATATCCTGTGTGACCTTGTGCTTATAGTATAAAGTTGTGTAATAATATATTCTGTAAATTAATACATGAAATAGGTAGAACATACCTCAGTTTTATGCTAATAATGGTATTTTTCAATTCTAAGCACCTTTTATGCTAAGACCTCAAAGTAAATTACAGGTAGGAGTAAACCAAGCTTCAGAACACCATTGTGAATTTTTCTATTATCATTCAGAGACTGCTTGGAAGGTGTCTTTATTAATTACTGTTATTTCATTTTCTGTTAATTATTGTCTGATTTGCTTGCTCTCTGATACTGTTTTATCTCCTAATATGTTAGCAATATAATATGATCTTATGAAACTGAAAGAAAAGAAATATTTTAATTTCAGCCACAAGATCTGTCAAAGCTAAGAGGCAAAGTAATACTGACTGTGATTCCTCAAGGAATTAGCAGATATTTTGCCAGTAGGGTTTGTTTTATGTGGCTGGAACATAAAGTAAATTTGGGATGTGTGGTTCATCCTGTGATGTAACTGTAGGTGAAAGGCTGGTAAGACTTTGCAAAGAGGTTAGCTGAGGGAACAAAAGAAACCTGAATTATTTTATTTAATTCGAATCACAAAGAATAGGATTTCCAGAAGTGCTGATTACTGGCTTAGTTCTACTGTCATTACTCTCAGTGGTAAAAATGTCATTTACTCCAATGAGAGCAGATTTAGGCCACTGACACGTGCTTTAGCAATTCTGTCCTTCATGTTTGTAAAGTGTGAGTTGAATCTTGCCTTCCTGATACTCCAGCATGTGTTTGTTACAAACTTCAGCACAGGGTTTGATTCTCTGTCATACCCCTGTATGTGGAGGTAGAGTAGCATTTCTGGGAGAGGAATCCAGCTTGTAATGTTCTTCAGCTTTTTCTCCATCGATGTCAGTGAGGTTGCATGGGCAGTCAAGTAATACAGAATTTACTCTAACTTATTATTGCGTATTTACAACCTTAATTCCAGTTTAACAGAATGTTTTGTGGTGGAACGTTTACAGAAGGAGCATGTGGAAAAATTATCACTGCATGTATTAAGCACAAAGAAAGCATGCCTATAGTGCTGTGCAGGAGCAACTGACAAAACAGGACATATTACAAGAAACTATCTTTTTCATTAAGTCTGCACAAAATGAGGATTTAACGCATGGGCAGCACAGTCAGTCCCAGCGGTTTAGTGCCCATAATCCCACCTTGAAAATGGCTTCACAATAATAATTACTGTTACAAAATGGACACTGCCTTCAATTTTGTCATGTCTACTTCCCACGTAACTAACTGCAGACACAGAAGGCAAGGTTTTATTTTACCAGCTACCTAGTTCCAGAAGTGCACCTATGTTAACCTTCCCATAAGATTTCCACTCTCAAACAGACAACGTTCCACTTTGCCTTATTTTGCCACAATATTGCAGAGCATGTGTGGCAGCCACCCTCACTTTGGCGTGCTTGAACTATCCCTGGACATTAAGATACTATGACATGAATATATATTTGTGAGCTTTGCACAAAATGAGGATTTCACGCATAAGCAACATAGTGTGACGAGTAGTATCCGGCATGACCTTGCAAATGCAGGCTGAGCCCCAGAATAAACAGCTCAAAAGAGCAAGGAGTATGGCAGATTCTCGGGTTCTGGAAGGAAATCCCATCATTCGGTTCCAAGCATCATACAACTCTTCCTACAAGTTCCTAGAACTTACCTGCTTTACACCAGTGGTGAAATACCACGACCCAGAGAACAAAATTTTCCAACTACTTTTAGAAAGGCGGGGTTATTATTACAGAAAATCCGTAA
Source organism: Nyctibius grandis (assembly GCF_013368605.1). Classification (NCBI taxonomy): domain Eukaryota; kingdom Metazoa; phylum Chordata; class Aves; order Nyctibiiformes; family Nyctibiidae; genus Nyctibius; species Nyctibius grandis. The sequence goes on from NC_090658.1 coordinate 2,829,080, forward strand.
TTATCAGTGAAACTCATCACAGAGAGCTCAAAATCCTCTTCATGGCTGGAGATTTCAAAGCTCCTGGGTTCCAGATGTGGAGTGCTGTTTCTTATTTTAACAGGGCCTACATTTGTCGCTTGTTGAGGCTGTGGTTTCTATCTCTTATACATTTTCTTGTCAGCTTTTTCTCTTGCTAAATGAACGATAGGTTTGGATGAAACAGTTTTTTCTGCCTTTCAAAAATAAACAGGGTGACCTTTTTAAAGTTGAAAATAACACATATGTTACCGATACATATACAGAGGTAAGAAAGTGTCTTCTCACACCTCTCTTTCTCACAGTTTAGAACAATCTGGTGCAATCTGGCCCCTTGTCAGAGCTGGCTGGCCTTGAGTATGGGCAGCCAGACCCCTGGGTAGGTGCCAGAAGAGGCTGCAGAGCCTGTTGGTGCAGTCAGAGCCCTGACAAATAATCAGCCATACTAATGTTGCATATGATAAAAGCATTACTTATGCACAGCTAATGACTCATCAGTGTGAAGTTTTCTTTAAGGTTATCTTTGCACAGATAGTATTATTGTACATTCTTGTTCCGGGGAACTGAAATGAAATATGGTCTTGAAATATGCATGTTGTCCTTATTTAGACTGTATCAAAGATGCATGTTATTCAGCATATTTTTGAGTTCTTTGTTGTTCAGAATGTCAGTGAGTTTCATCAGCTTTTTAGGCATAAAACTGAGTCTACAGTTGTGGGCTTGTGGTTAGTTCTGGAGCATAAAGCCCTGTAGAAACAAGGCAGGAAGGGATCTCAAGGCCATTTTCCTTTCTCAAAGGCAGGATAGCTGTGCCATTAGAGGTGAAAGTTTCTTCACTCCATTCTTAAAAACCTTCTACAACAAAGATTTTGCAGTCCTGAGCAAGCCATTGCCCTAAATCTCCTATGCCATATTGAATTCCATTACCACTTGTCCTGTCTAAATTGGACATAAAGCAGAGTCTATTCATTCCTCTCTGTTTTTTCATGTTTCTGAGGAACATCACTGTGACCCTGCCAGTCATCTCCTCTTGGGACTAAGCAATCCCAGTTTCTTCCTCTGTTCCTCAGAGGTCAAGTTCCTGACTCCCTCCAGTTACTCCAGACCCATCCTGAAGGGTTGAGCTGGCAGCTGGACTCAGTCTCACTCCAGCCGATGCCCTACCATCTCTCATTAGGATGGAAATTATTTTGTTTTTATCAATACTCTTGTTTAAACATCCCAATATAGTGTTTTCTCTTTATGTTCAGTTCTTAGGGCTTTATTATTACATGAGGCTTGTAGACTATGGAGAAAGTAGCATTAGTAAAAATGAATAATATATGTCTTAATACAGCAATATACCTTATCTGTAAAGTATTCTTTCTTTTATGAGTTTTTATCTTTCTTCCTTCTAGTTGAGGAGATAATTTTAGGTAAATGACAATACCACCCCTATTTCCAATGTAAGGATACGATTCTTTGAAGCGTAACGCAGTCCCATACTGTATAACTGTCCTATATATTTACAAGAATAAGTTATTCTGGTTCTGCTTTTTGCTATGGTCTATTAGGGAAATCATGCCTGAATGTTAGAATTATTGATATATAGATGCAGACACAGCAGATCATAGACTCAGTGCATACATTTTGGCCTAAGAACACGTTCATTTTGCTTCTAAAAAGCATTCCATAAAGTATAATATATTTGATAATATTTCTTAAATTGTGACCGTCTTTGAGGTCGGGATATTCATAAATGTTTGCAGAGCACCTAGCATTCGTCTCTGATTGGGGCCTATGGGTAGTTTAAAAACATAAATATTTAACGGTAATGGTAATTACCCTTTTTTCAGAATAGTGACATCTTTGAAGTTCCATCTTGGATGAGTGAAACACCCTTAATTTTTTTTCCACCACTTTGAAGAATATTCTCTTGTCATCGGAAGCATTTCTGGAATTCATAGTTTTGTACGTTGCAAAAATGCCACACTTCATAAATTACAGAACTGTCTGCTCCAACCTGTCTTCTGCTTAAGATGTACAGAAATCAGAATGCAAGTGGCATGACTGCGTGTATTCTGTGGATGTTTCTGCCTTGGTGTTTTAGTTCAGATCAAGAATGATGTTTGGAAGGGCTCAGGCCCACTTCCAGCACTTTGATTCTCATTATAGAGTGGTCTCCCAGAACAAAAACTAGATTCATCTTGGATTAAACTACACCAGAAGGTATTACGTAGGAGCACGCGTAGTGTGCCCCAGCTGCTTCCGAGTATTCCTTCCGTGGGACCTGACCAGAACGAGCCTGTACTAAACCATCTGAAAAGTGGATAATATGGACATTCGGTCTTCAGCACCATTGTGCTTTACAGATCATCTCTCACTTCCCTGCCTTATCTGCTCATTTAGACATGATCCTTGGTTTCATTAGGAAATAAACCCCCCATTGATTGCGTTACACTAAGGTCACTGCTTTACTGAAAAATCTCTGAGGAATATTCTATCAGATACCAGCCCCTAACAACAGCGAAATATACTCTACTTTATTAAAATTGTGAAAGAAATGGTAGAAGGGGTTTCTTTTGACTGCATTTATGAATCTTTGTGGAAAAGGCCAATTAATGGAACTACTTGTGGAGTCCTCTGCTTGATTTTCATTTGATGACCCTGTGGTAAGATACCTAGCAAGGCAAAGGCTTTGCTATATGGCACCACAACCATGCAGAGAGATACTTTAGGTGACCTATGAAAACTTGACAGAATATTGACAATATGGTATCCACTTAAAAATGGCTGTCATGATGTATCGACAGCAGTACTAGCAAATAAATAATACATATTTTTAAAATTTCCGTAATTACATGTTTACCCAATAGGCCAGAACAGCTCTGTCCCAAGGAGCTGTTGCAGTCTGAGTAAATAATACATGTTTTAAAGTCCATAATTACATATTTAAACGATAGACTATCGAGGAAATAATGCACATTTTAAAAAGTCCATAATTACATATTTACATGATAGTCTGTAAATTCTGTAATTACTTATTTACACAATAGACCATAGCAGCTGTTACAGTCTATTATGGTAACTCTCATAGAATTATATTATGGATTTTTTTATAACTTAAAAAATAACTATGTTTAACCAGAAAATTGTATTGTTAGTCTTAAAAAACCCCACAAACCTAAGAAAATATGTACAAAGGTAAAAATTTAGGTATATAGAGAGAGAGATAGAGAAGTTCTTATCCCTTCAGTGATAAATGTCTTTTGTTAGCATGAGGAGCTTAGGATTTTTGATTAATTTTAGAATTTCTTTATTTAGGTAGCTGAAATATAAATATGCAACATTATATGATTATACTTTCCTTATTGTCATGTAGCCATTCAATTTGGATAAGCATTTGGGATTCTTAAAATTCTTTATTTCCTGTTCTGCTCTTATTAAAAGCAGTGATAAAACTCCCATCAACCCTGGTTCCAGAAATCATTTATATTGAGGACAGCACTTAAACATGTACTTGAAATCAATGGCACTTAAGCATCTTTTAAAAATAAGCACATACTTAAGGACTCTCATTAATTCTGATGGACCGAAACATATGATTAAATACTTCCCCAAACTGGGATACCATCTTCCATGCAGGCAGAACTGCAGCCTTCCACATCCATGGCTTATTGGTGGGCCACAGGTTTTTTTGTGTTCGTGACGTGGCTTCTCCCTGAGGAAAAGCTTCTTTAGCATGTTTAACTACAGACATACGTGTGTGAGAATCGGCGCTATGGCAAAAGCGTTGCTGCTTCTTTGTTCTTTGTAGAGATTCATGAATTGAGAATTCATCCAGTGTTTTCCATAGCTCAGCTGCTGAATTTATTCCTCATGTTAAAGACTGGATCAATACACCTAAATGAGACTTCTGTCCATAATTACTACTAAATAGCAAGGCTAAATCAAGCAAGTCAGAATCTGACATTTAGCTCAGCCGGACCTTATGCATTTAGTAACGAAACAGAGTATGAGAGAAACCTTTGATCCCCACTGTTAGTTTCATTAAAACATTTGAGTTAAGAGAATTTGAACTGTTGGGAGCCCTATTTATAGACATGCCTTAAATGTAATGAAATATGCAAGTATGTTTTAACAATGGTTTGAGGTCGAGGTGCTCAGCTGCGCTATATAGGCTGGTCACGTATTTTGACTGAAAGTATCAGGTAAAGGGCTGAAGGTTTTGTCTTTCCTTGGCAATGAACAGTATCGCATCAAATTTGCTCGAAGTATCTATTCAGAAATTAAGACGACGTTTTATCAAGTGAAATATGCAGAAATGGACTTGCACAGGGAAAGAAAAGGCTCAACAAGATACACTTCTATTTTTTGCTATGGATCTTCCCGGATGTTGTTACTGACACCGGTGCACACATTTGGATATTTGGTTAAGTGACCTGGAGCTTCAAAGGCCAAAGGGAAAGTCAGTATCAGTCCTTTGTTAAAAGCACAAAGCTGGTAGAAGAAAGGATTAAATAGCAAGAGCCTAATTCCTGTCACCTCTTGCATGGTGCTTTTTACTTGTGTAAAACAGATAAACAGTGTCACCTGACTGGTCAGTCTTTGAAACCAGCAAATGAAATCAAGGGACGTAAGGGATTAGACAACCAAATGTGAGAGCAATAACTTCAGGTTACGTAGGAACCATATTTAAATGGTTTAAATTTAAAAGCATCTTCATTTTTGCATTCTCCGCAACAAACCCTTGCATTTGAGAAGTGAAAAATAGAAGACATCTCTCTCTCGTTGGACAGGCCTGTGGCACTCAGTACGATGAGAATAACTGATCCCCTACATAGAAGTGCTATCCCTGTGAAACTGTCAGGGTCAGTTTCCGAGTCATTTTTCTACTCTGTTTTCCATTTTAAAAATACACACATAAACATTTGCTGGTTTTGTAACACTTCCAAGCTTTACACTTGAGTTAACATCCAGGAGTTGTCATCTTTTCCATGTGCATCCTAATCCTGCAAGTTATTCAGAGTCTTTGAAGGTTTTGCAGATCTTCAGCTTTTCACCAGGTGAATGTTGGGAGTCTTCACTTCTCCCACCCTTTTTTATTTTGTATGGCATCCATCCTTGCCAGGCAGGCGTGTTATCTGCCAGAAGTTGTTACATATTATTGCTAAATAAAGATTTTGTGTTCGTGTAACTGTTCTCTAATAATTCTGACCTGAGGTTGAATACATCCAGAAGTGCACAATATAAATTTACTCAAATAAGCAAGATGTGTTGCACCATATAAACTATATAAAGGGAAAGCTTTATTATCATATGCTTTTGGGGCACAAACCAGCTTATTTTATGTGAAAAATCCCACTGGGGAGCCAGCACAGGGAATATCACATGAAGAAGGCAGGCAGATTCCAGCACTTTGTATTTGCCAATAAGCTGTACTTTGCACTTGTAATTTTGTTAATTGGCAGAAGTAATTTAAATTCATCAATTATCAATGAGTAAGTCTATCAGAAGTGTTTCTAGAAAAGTTAAAATCCCAGTTGGATTGACACAACACTTTCTCCTTCAGAGATAGATGAATTTAGTACAGAGTAATTTGTCTCACGTGGTGTTTTGGAATGTTCTTGAAAAATTAGATTTGAGGCTGAAGTGAGACTTCATTGCTGCCTTCGTGTATGCAATGGGATAGTATGTGGCTTTCTGAGAAGACAGAGCCAGACTTTTCTCAGAGGTGCATAGTGAAAGGGGAAGAGGCAATGGACACGAGCTGCAACAGGGGAAATTCTGGTTGGGTACTAGGAAGAATTTATCACGGGGTGCCAGTCAAACACTGGAACAGGTTGCCCAGACACACTGAAATCTCAAACCTTGTCAAGTTTTTGCACTGGGTTCCTGACTATCTTTTGTAGGTTGCTGTAGGTGTAGGCCAGGTTTTGGCTGTGGTCCCTCCCCAGCTTGCCCATATTCTGCAGAGAGCTTTCAGACTGCAGTGTGTTGTGCTATATAAAAATAAACTGTTAGTGTTACTGGTTTGTGGTGGTCCTCATTTGTGATAGAAGAGCAAGTGATTACATCACTTGGCAGCTATGATGACAAATACGTATTTGTCAGAAATAGCTATTTACTTTATATGCACTTGTTAGTTTTCTTTTATTGCTTTTTTTATTATAATGGAACTTGAGGACAGAGACAGATTTCTTCCCTGCAGTGTTAACTACAGGAAGAGGTAGCATTATGGAATGTCATCTATTGCCTCTTATAATGATAAATATTTCTGAGACAAAACATTGTGAAAACCTGTATGTATAAATTCCTCTATCCTGGCTATTAGGATGAAGAATAAAACTACAGCTTATTATTACTAGGGATTTGTCAGCAACTAAATGGCTCTTAATAGGTAGAGAACATCACCTTCCCCATACCATCTTTTCTATAGTTTGCTTGCTGTTCTTTCAAGATCTTTTCCATATAGGCCAATGCTTTGCATTCGGTGATACCAAGTACAGCTGAGGAAGACCGCAAGAAAGGAATGACCATCCTTTAAATGCTTTTTTTCTCAGTCCTTTGTACTCTTTATTAAATGTAAGAATTGGTGAATATAACATGGAAATGGCTGGGCCTCTGGAAGAGGGAGTCACATTCTTCAGCACAGTTGGTCAGGAAGGCCTATATTAGAGGGGGATAAACTGGGACTCAGAGAAACTAAAGGTCCTTCCCAAGGTGCCTCTGGGAAGAAGGTAGTAGAACCTGCACAGCACTGAGGAATTTTGCCTGGTTTATTCCATCCATTAGTCAAGAAATGGTGCAGATTGGTAAAGAGAATTATTTTCCTTCTGTCTTAAATGTATTCTGAGAGCTGAATTGGATGAATTTCAGTGTTCGTCAAAGCAAAAGAAGTTTTGCTGTCGCTCTAACTAGAGTGAGAGACAGTGTGGAAAGGTGTTGTGCAAGCAAGCCCTCACAGCTGTATTAATGGCCTTCAAACATGACCTGCTGCACCCCTTCAGTGAACTGCCAGGCCTCTCTAGTTCAAAGAGTATAAAGGGGAATTGGGCTATAGTTAATGGGTTCATCTGTTTTTCTGTTGAATGGAGTCTTGACTCTTTGTTTTAAAGGATGTTGGAAAAATATCAAGCAGAGGACTAATGTGAGGGCTAATAGGAGGAACAGGAAGAATGTCATATGAGACAAAATGACCATAGCTAGGACCTTTCCATAGCAGCTGAGTAGAATAGCTGTGGTTCTGCCCTGTTGAGGCCTGCAGAAATTTAAATAGTCAATTAAAATGATATGTGTAAGAAAGACCAGAAAAAAAAGTCAGCAAATTTTTGGATACGACAAATTCTATTTACATGTAATAAATGTCATCCTTTCTCTTGGATCTGGTTCAATTTCTATTGCTTTTGTTCAAAGGATGTGTATTTTTTAATGCATCTGAATAACTTTCTGAAAGCATAATGCTTAAATAGGTCTGGTTTTATGGTTTATGCACCTAAAATAGGTGCGATAGTTTTATGGTTATGAGCCTAAAATAATAATATCAATAACAAAAAATAGATGGCTTTGGTGGTGGTAGCAGTGCATGTTAGGTACTAGTTGTTCATGTTGTTCAGGAGACATGTTTGAAATTCTAAAAGTCAGACTTCTAGAAATCAGGTCTTCAGATAACCAAAAAAATTTTCCCAAATGTTTGTATCCTATCTTTTGCATACTTGATGTTTACACACACACAGAGAAATGCTTCAGCTGTTGTTCTATAGAAGCCTTGTTGAATGACTGAAAAATAAAATAAGAAGTCCTGTTCTCGGCGATGAACAGTGCATGTAAGTAATTGGTCACTAATATAAAATTAAGGGCTAGTGGCTTTTGTACCTGATGTGTTTTTAATACATTGGGGGATTCTGAGCAAAAGATAAGAAAATGACTAACTTCATATAAGACCTATTAATGTTCACAAGCCCATGTTTTCACAAGCCCTAGCCCAGGGTCTTTACACAATCACAATGTGCTTTTAACGCGTGCTGGTACATTTTCTATGCACTGAAGAGTTTTGTACAAAAGTAGCCACATATCAAAAATGTGCAAATGACTAGTGACTGGTTTGAGGCTGGTTGAAAATTTGGCACATCTACATCCTCAGCTATCACATCGCTTCACAACTGCATTTATATTCAGTCAATGGTGTTAACACTGTAGCTTTTATAATAGTTCCTGTAATATTTCTGAATGCTATTATAATAACTTCTCTATCCCCTGCACCTTTTAATGATTCATAAATTCCTTGATTTCTATGAACAGCAAACTATAATAGCACTATAATCAGGACAGCATGCTAAGGTATAGCAGAAACTTCTGCTGCCTGACTACCTCCAGCTTTCCTTCGTTGCCTGACTAAATTGTTCAAAATGAGGTTTCCACTACAATTTGAAACAAGGAACTCCTGAGTTCAACACGAATACCAGTGAAGGAGACCATGCTGAAAATTAAAAAGCAAAATAGACAATAACATGTAACAGATTTCAAATAGAGCAAATGCAAGAGCATTCACTGTGTAACAGGCATATTATTAGCTGTACCATAATTTCTCTTTTCCCTCTTTCAGTCATTTGGTCCTTTTAACTAACAATTTCCCCTATCTGCCACCTACACCTCGCGTACACTGCACACACATGTTGTGCCACAATGATACTTTCTAGTAACTTTTTCTGGGATGGTTTAACAGCTTCATTTGAAAACACAAAGGGACTTCTGTTAAGCAGGTTGAGTGATAAATGCTGGTTTTCGGGCACTCCTCTCTGTTTTCCACCTACCAGGACTAAGTCCGTCCCTTAAAACTGCAGTAAGTGAAGCATCATAGGCCTGACAGAAATCATAGATGCTATAATCAGAGGTCTCTGTGGTTTGTTTTTTCCCCCCATAGCTTTTAAGAAACTATCTCACAATGAAAGTTAGGCACTGCATGCAAAATCTTTTCCAGAAACTAGTGATATAGTTTCATTTTATTCCATCTTGCTGCTGATTAAAGACTTTGACTGCTGGCTGGCCATGCCATGTCTTATGTGATTAGTCTGCTTGAAAGGCGTTCATCATAAAACTCACCATTTTTTGTATTAATTTTGGTAGCTTTCTCACTTGGTTGGATAGCCATGGAGAAAAGTCTCTTCACTTCTAAAGGACAGGTATGAAAACTTTAATTTCGTAAATAAGCTTGTTCTGCACTGGTTCATTATGAGATGTGCTGTATATAGAAACAGAGAGCTGTCAATGTGCTCCTTTCACAAGATGTTAAGTCATTAAAAAATAAACCTTCATTCATCAGAGTTCATTCTGTATGGACTGATTTTTCAGATGTGCTCAGTGCTGACCTAACTCTCTATCTGTTGAAGTCAATGGGAATTCTACTATTAATAACAGAATTAGGCCAACTGAGTACTTTTGAACATTACACACTTCATATTTTTTTAGTATTTTTTTAATTGTGCACATATAATTTTTGCTTTACTAAAGCAATTTATGGCAAACCTCTTTATCTAAGCATTAACAACCAATCAGGTATGAACTCCGTCTTCATTCTTCTGCTTCAAAGTAATATGTCTGATAGCATTGAATGACATCCTGCCTTGAAGCCAATGGCAGCTGTGTCTGCTTAGGAAGGAATGTGTAAAGTAGACAGTAGAAGAACCAAAATGGAGGTAAAGGAGAAAACACGTCATTTCATTGGTATAAGAGAATTTATATATCGAGACTTGGAGTTAGGTAATCTAATTTTTAGTTGAAGAGACTATTTTCTAGATCAGCAGTAGCTATATGTAGATTAAACATATAAGTGTTTTTTCACTCACCCCATTTTTTTCTGAAGATGTTACATGCCAGCGTACTCTATAAAAGGGACTGTCTTCTATGGCTGGTGAAGTTAAGAAATAATTTTCCCTTTTCTTTTGTTCATGATGTGTTTCCATTTGAACTATCAGTTTCCCATTTCTGTAGCAATCACTACACCATTCCACTGCTTCTAACTGATATGTTGATAATCATTTAATATAACTTCCTTTTAAAACCAGCTACTGTGCTGGAAAATTGGAAGTTAAAAAATGTGCCTAGTTTTAAAGAGTATTCTGTTGCAATTAGTTTGTGATTTGTATAAATCAACATGTATTATTTAAAAGAAAAATCTAATCCATTCTCTAATCTACTGGAGTGTTCAAGTATATCCAAGAATTGTGGCTAAAGTGGTAAAGTTGACGCTTGTACCAATGGTGTCATCAGTTGTGCTGGGTATGACTGGTGTTATTCGATATTGTTGTGTTTTAAAATCGGGTGAACTTTGAACAGGATTTGAAGATGATGTTCTGCTATCTAGGGTAATCGAGATTTTAAAAGTCTGGAGAGGAATTTTAGAAGCATCTGCCAAAGCTGAGTAAATTAACAGGCTAATGAGAGATACAATTCTTGGAAATGTGTATTAGAAAGCTTTTTTTTTTACTATATTTCCAGATTCTCTATTAGCTTCCTAATTCTTCTAATGTTTAGAAATTTGAAATTAATGGAGTACATCAATGTGAGAGACTTGAACTTTATGCCTTTCAAGAGTAAAACCCTTTTGCTTGTTATTTCCTGCTAGTTTTATTGGCATAAATTTGTCTACACTGAGTTAATTTGTCTACACTTCTACTCTGCCAGGTTTTTTGTCTGTCTGAGTGTACTTCAGTCATTCTGGATTTTATCCTGTTTCTTTTCATTGACTAGCCTACCAGTTTTTCTCTTTCAAACATATCCTGTTGTCTTACTGATTGTTCCCACACTTCCTGACCTTGTAGATTAGTCTTCTATGCGCTAATCTATCAGAAGCTTTTCTAAAGAGTGTGGAGTATATGTTTGTACCTTCCATTATGATCAATAATTTGTAATTCTTCTTTAAAAAGTGCTGAGGGCATTTTTAGTCGTGATGTCCCTTTGGTGAGCTCTGCTAGCAATTTCTCTTGCAGCTATACAAACTCTTAGTCGTGTTGTTTCCTGAAATAATAATGTTTCAAGAGTATGACATAGGTGTGAAGTCAGGGTTTTGTATTTTTCTAGACAGTGGTTATCACTAACCTTTCTTCTCATATTTCTGAACAGGTTTTAAATATATCTACTAATGATTCCTCTATCTGTTCTGACATATCTTTCTGAGCTCTGAATTAATTCCGTCTATTCCTGGAGTTATGTCAACCTTCAGAATTTCTAATTTCTTGATGAGCTGTTTTGGCATGTTACTGATTTTCTTTGGTGTTTATTCTTCCTCCCCCAGGAAATTTATGTCTGATCCTGTCATCAGTCCCAACCTTATTTTATGGACAACAAAATAGAGAGATCATTTTTAAGCAGTCTCTCCTTCCTGTTAGTAAACTGCCATTTGCCATTTCATAGGTGTGCTTCTGTTTCTCTCAGTGACCTTATGCTCTTTACGTGCCTGAAAAGAAAAAAATCTTTATTTACAATTTCCTCACCTTATGTGAACTTTTCCTTTCATTTCCCCGCTTTGCTTTCCTTATCAGTATGTTGCAGTCTTTTAACTTCATGGTATAGTCTTTGTAGTTGTCTTCCCTATCTATATTTTTATACCTTAAACATGCCTTTTTCTTAAATTAATTTTCTTGCATTTTCCTCTTCATCCACAATATATATTTTAACACACAATATTCTGATGCTAGACAGCGCATATAACCTTCGGGCATGTAATAATTGACTTTCAGTACTCTCCATTTCTTTCCCTGTCCTTTTCCTCCAGTGCTGTTTTCCATTCAGCCTCACGCACTGTTTCAGTAATTCTCTTCGCTGAATTCAGAGTTTTGATTTTTTGTGTGGATGTATTTTTGTCACATTGTCATCTTAATTAAAACCGTAACTAGATTGTAACCACTGCTGAATTGATTCCAGTTATGTCCTCTTCTGTTCAAATCCTAGGTGAAGCAATAATTCCTACTCTCATTCTTTTATATATTGTTTAAAGAGACAATTCTGTCTATAAAATGTGTTTAAAAGCAGTTATAAGAGCTGTTTGATGGGTAAAATTCTAACCCATGGTCCTGTACTTGTGCAAGGAGCGGGCACAACACAGAAGCATAGATGCAGGCTACCCAAGGCAACACAGCCAAGGTGTTTTGGCCCAGACCGTTGGCGTTTCATGCAAGAGGTGGGGATTTTCCTCCCTGGCTTGCCCTGGCGATGCTGTGCTGCAGGGTGGGAGCTTGCAGCGGCTTTGGGATGGTGGCTCTCTGGCGATGCAGAGCACCTCTGGTCATCAAAGGGGACGTACTCTGCGAGGAAGCAGTGACAGAGGCAAATGAATGTCAATATGTCCCTTTGACAGCGTAGGTCATCCCTACAGTACCAATAACTGCTTTTAGCTATCTTAGCTATGAAACAGTGCTTTGTAGAGTAGTTCACAGAAATCTGAAGTTGTATTTTCACAATAGGTCTCCAGCCTTGCTGACAGAAAAAGTAATTTATTTTGTAGTCTCTTCACATATAATAACACAATCACCTATAGTAGATTCTGTCCTGCACTTTGCTATACAGTGTTAATAACTGGCACTTAAATACTTTACAAATTGAATTGCACTTGTATGAGAAACTGGATTGATAAAATAAATTACTATATCTTATAGGTTAAGGTTTTGGTTCTGCAATTGTAGCTGTTACAAATTACCTAAAACCCTTTTTATATTGCATTTCACATGGCTATATTTTACAACTACTCTAATAAAAAATTCTATACAAAAATTGTTTGATATTAATAGTAATCATTAACAACTTGATAGATTCTGGTTAAGTATATTTGCAATACGTTTAATCTTATTAAATTCAGCTCTGAGTTGTTTCTTCCAAATATTATAGGTCTTTATGAAGCTACCAGTATAAAGAAGAGATTTCAGCCATTTTCGGCCAAGAATTAGGTTTAGCTTAATGGATCAATTCTTTTCTTATTAAACTGAGTCTGACCAATGCCAAGTAATACATTCAGCATTGATCTTTGTCTCACCCTGCTGTAGCTTGCGTTCTCTTTATGTACATGAAAAATAAGGTGCCAAGAAGGAAAACAATGCCTGTATAATACAAATATAGAATTTTTCAGACTTCCATTCTGCTTATCCTTTCAGTTTGTTATTAATGTCTTGTTCAATGCTTTCTGAAATGTATTTTTAAAAAGAACTTTTCTTTCCACGAAGGATATTTCTCCTTTTATGTAATTAACAAAAAGAAAAATGAATAATAATAAAAGAGATCCATATACCACTGACACATGTGGAAGTCCTGATAGGGATATCTCATTCAGAAGGCCTACATGTATCTGTTCAATTTTTATGTGTATGAGGTTTGCACAGGGAAGTTAAATCACTAAATGAAGGGAACCTTCTTAACAAGTAATCTGAAGCAGTGGTCTCTTGGTCTGTCTGTATAAAAATCATTTGATTTAATCTGAAAACTGAAAATTACATGATACTGGAGACGTGATAGTTCAGATAATGGCAGAAGTTGGGACGGTCTCAGTATTTCTGCTAAAACCCGTTTTTGCGCACTTGAAAGTTCAGAGGTAAATACTTTGTGAAGCCTGAAATTTCAGATAAAGTACAGATCAGAATTCCATGAGAACTTTGCCTTTTTTTTAATTGGTGCCAAAATTTCTCATTTGCTATACCAAGATCTCATTCAGGGTCAGTTTGTACTTATAAACATGCCTCGGGTTTTATTTACGCCGTGGACCTTTTCCAGCATTCTAAGTGTGCTCAGTGGCCAGATTTTAAGTGAAATTATGGACATATTGTATAAGTAATGTCATGTAAAAGTTAACTGTCTTATTTTTCTGTATCCAGAATTGCTGTTGCAGGGTTGTGAATGCAAATAATGGTGAAATAAAATGATAGAACTATATGCTCAGAATGCCAGATCAACATGTGCAAATTTCTTCTTGTACTTGTGTGTTTTAAATGCTTTTCACATTTCACATTTTGAAAATGTGACTTGTTTTCAAAATAGTCTAGATATTCAAAAGCGCTTATTGGACATGTCCTGTACAAACTACTGATTATATAAAAAAAGACATTATTGGGGAGTAAAGATGCTTTCTGCATTTGTATTTACAATCATATGTTCTTTGAAGGAGTGATTCTGAATACGTTTTTGTACAGCTGATCTACGTTGTATACTTGGTTGCCTCTTTTATATCACAGAATATATTATCAGGTATGAAATCTAGAACCTCCTGTGACAAAATTACAGACTTCCACCTTTAGAATTAATTATGTACTGCGTTGTGAGCTTGCGACTAGAAAGCAAAATAATCGCAACGCTTACATAAATCCCAAATTCCATCCTGTAGAGGGCAATGGTACACATAAACGTAATGTAGTGTGTTATACCAAACACAACAAGCAACTGGGACCCGTAAATCCTTCCGAAGTCTATACTATGATCTAGTCCTAAATATGAACTTGTCTGCTTGCTCTTATACACTGTCCCATGTGTTCATTTCAAAGTTGGTTTGGGTTTTTTTTGTTATATCTAAGTATTTCTGGAGTTAATAATTTACAGAAAATGTTTAAACATTAAGGAGCTATGAGTGGAATCTTGAAAGGAGATTAAAAAGTATCAGTGCCCAAATTCCAGTGAAATTCAATGGATTTGTTTAAAAATCCCAGTGTTTAAATATTTGAAAGAGTATCAGGTGTGTCAGTAGAGAGGACTTGAATGGAAATGAATAGGATGGTGTGTTTGGAATTAGTGACTGTTTTGTGGCTTAGAACGGCCACAGAACCCTTTGAGTGTGTACTTATGGAAGTCAGACGTAGCAGGTTAAAATGAGAGTTAGGGAGGAATTCCGAGTTTGATTATTTTCCTTCACGTCCAAGCTTTACAGTACTTCTACGTCAATAAACTTTTGTGGTTTTTTTTCGCTAGTCATTCTTACCCGTACATCTCTGGTTTTAGGCACGGATACAGCACAGAGACAGCATTATTATCTAGGGTAGCTGATCTCTAGATCAATACTGGTAAAGTATCCATAAAGGTTTTGTTGATTAGCCTGAGAAAGCTTGCAGGGATGGATAGGAAGGTCCTTCAGTGGGTCAGCTGCTTTCTCTCTGAGTAATAAGTATTTCTTTCTCTTCCTAGGAGGGTGAAGTAAGACAGTCTGGCATTTTGACTAATATATAGATGCCACTCAGATTTGTATATTCTCATTCAACTCAAGTCTCTCCAGTTGCTCAAGCTTAGCGGATATAGGGATGTGAGCGAGAGCGAGTTAGTTAAGGTTTTATCCCAGCTGTAATACAGTCTGTTCTGGTAAGCCACTGTCTTTCATATATGAAAACAACAGCTCTGCCTTTCATTGCAGGTAAACATCTGCTTGATTTTTGCCAGTGGAGTTCACTTTTTCAGCTGTTTTGAATGAGCTGCTGTTGGCGTAGTTGGGCTACCAAAAGATAGCTGTTCCAAGTTCTGGTGGACCTTTGTTTTCCTAAGACTTCTCAGATGTCTGCAAAAGTAGCTGCATTTCAGAAAGGCTGCGCACCCTAGGATTTCCCACTGACTTTGCATTTTTCATTTATTTCAGCTCCGCTTTGTTTCAACTTTCTTCGTTCCAATTTAAAATATGTCCCTGCCCATTGCTGTTCCCAGCAACATTTATTTTGCCCAGAGACAGAGACCTGCTGTCTCTCTCTGATATAGACCTTGTCACAAGAGTCCGTGTTAGTGTACTCCAAAGGCAGGCTGACTGTGTCACCCCTCATGTTGTTGTCTTGTAGCATATTTGTAGAATATTTTGAAAAGTTAAATATACAGCAATAGGAGAAAGGGGACAATGTCATCATATTCATGGAGTACAATGGAAGTCAGTAAATGGTGTAAGTAAAAGATGACATCTTTTCCTTCTGGGAGTAGGTATATGTCCATAAACCCTATTTAGCTACATAGCCTTGACCTAGTTTGTAGAAAATTAACATGGTTTTGGCTGTCAAATAGAGGCCAGGGATTTCATGTATGTGCATTGTAAACATAATTCTACTGCTCTAGCCATGGAACACTCCAATTTTTTTGCATTGTTCCCCTTGGACTGGCTGATCTACCTGAAACAACTAACTCTACAGATAGAAAAAGAAAAGAAGTTTCAGAACATGAAGCTTGGGAATCTTCAGATTAATAAAGACAGGCGGGATGGGCGCAGAAGATCCAAACCTGGCTGTCTCTCTGTTGATTATGTATGTGCTGTCTCCAGGATAGAAACTTCAAAGGTCTCCTGTAAGCCAAAAGCAAACTGCAGCAACTGTGTTTTGCCGTCCCCACTGTTAGCTCTGGAGTACACACATATGTAGCTCAGATGTAGGAACAGATGATAAACTATTGTTTTGAATAATTAAATCTTGAGCATGTCTCCATTGCTATTCTCTTTAACCTCATTTGTTTATGTTAGAACATTTTCTTAAAGTTTTATGTACATGTGTGTCCGTAGAACAGCATTATTTTGTTCTGTATTATGGAAACTTGTAGGCATTGCAATAGGAATTTGATGCAAAAATTTGGGACTGCATGGGATTTAAATGGCTTTGCTTCTAAAACGGAGTGCTGTCTGCCTTCAAACTAATGTCTGAAGTGATATGATAACTACAAAGCTGTTGAAAGAAGATACATTTCAAGTGTGTAGCTGTAGTGCCCTGAGAACAGGTAAAATCTGACCAAGATATCACATATTCCTATGCATTGTTAAAGATCTTCTGTTTTCTGCAATGCAGAACTTAAATATTTTTCCATTTTGCCTTATGTAAGGCATACACTTTTAAATACCATCTAGTCTGTCAAGCTCGTAGTACATATGGCTTAAAACTGAAGATCATATTTCGATACAGATTTTTTATGCAAATGAATGAACTGCTAGAAAGCAATAACGTATTTGTGTGTAAACAGAACGCGTAGATTGCCTAGACTTTTAACCTGATAAATGGCAGACGCACAATAACCTTTTTTTGACTAAATACTTAATTTCTTAACCAAGCATTTCACTTGCTGTGCTAACAACATATTCTAAAATTTTTCCTGTTTGTATACAAGTCTACTAGAACAACATACACGATTAAATCAACAAATGTCTGATCCACATGCCAGTACTGTAGGGCTGTTGGCTACAGAGGATTTTTAGTCACAACAATGAAAAGAGCCTCTTCTCCTTTTTAGTGTGCTGTTAATCCTACCAGAAATATGTATGCCCCAAATACTTTTGCTTCTCGAATATTTTTGTAGATGTATGTACCTATATACGCACACATATGTACACAGTCACCAACTCATTTGCCATTCTGGCCTGTGGTCATATAGTATTTCCTATAAGGAAATTGTGTCTCCCAGGGTGCTTATGGACTCTCAACTAACTTCAAACAAAGCAGCTTACACACTCAAAACAAGCTGTAGTAAGAATATCTGGGGAATATTGCAACATCTTCTGTAATGAGCTGGGGAGAAAGCCCCATGGGTTTTGAAAACATTGCTTTTGAGGCTGCATCTGCAAATTAACCTGCTCATTTTGGAGAGGTGTACTGTACCTGCTCCTTAAAGAAAAAATAAAAAAGCAGTTGGTTGCCAAATTCTTCTAATAGGTATATCCTAGTGACACTGCAATTCAAGGGAGTTCCATCTGAGAGAAGAATTTAGGCCAGCCAAAATTTAAAATCCAACAGATTTTAAGGTTGGATTTTTTAATATAAATGTTTCAATGAAATTTCCA
The DNA here is from genome assembly GCF_013368605.1 of Nyctibius grandis. Taxonomy (NCBI): domain Eukaryota; kingdom Metazoa; phylum Chordata; class Aves; order Nyctibiiformes; family Nyctibiidae; genus Nyctibius; species Nyctibius grandis. The sequence goes on from NC_090658.1 coordinate 2,846,838, forward strand.
CATTAAACATTTAAAAAGAAAATTTACAATAACTTTTTCTCAATTTTTATTCTTAATTTTGAAAGTATCATGAAAAATTCTTATCCCCATACTAATATGTTTTCTGTTTTTTTTTTCCCTAGCAGCTCTATCACTGTGTAAATTCAGAAGAATGCTAGTTTTACCCAAATAGGCACAGACCAAGAAAATAAAAATATGGCTATTCACACAGTTCCACTTCCAGGCAGCAGACTTTTGGAGGGGGTCAGGATTATTGCTGTGTTTTCAGCCAGTAGCTTGCTCCTTACCCACACTGTGTTGGGAGGCAAGGCAAGGGAATGTGTTCCTGGGAGCAGCCAGCTGTTCAAGGAGATGCCTGCCTGCTCTCCAGCCTTGAAGAGGAGGAGGCAGGACTGTGTTTGCAGCTCCGGAGGATCATACGGGCAGGGGCTCTTTCTGCCCCAATGCCTATGCGCATATTCATGAGAGCGCTGTCATAATCTGACCCTCTATTCCAAACTGTTTCTTTACAAAAAGTACATTAGCTTTAAAAATGAGCTTAAATTAACATTATGCTTCAGATGATCATATCCAGTGTCATGTGATCTTGTAAGATTTAGATAAATGTATGCTTACAAAATGTTAGAAGACAATTAGCCATAGATTTTACTCAAAATTAGTCAATGATAGGAACAGTGTGAGTAATGATCATTGCAGCTTGTTTAGTTCTTCTCTTTGGGTTTTACAGTCTGTCAACTGACTTGGAGGCTATACCTTGACCTGTCTAAAATATAATTAATTTTTAAAATGCCATAGGTCTGGTTGAGCCCATCCTGAGCTCTGATTGGTAGAAAATCAATTATTAACCGCAAGGGGACGGCTTCTCCGCCAACTCTGCTACTTAAGTACATAAGGAAAAAGGAACAAAAGAAGGAGGATAATTGTTACCTTGAATTGATAGCGTAACTGATTGTGATCAATTCTGAGGTGCTTGCCGCTTATGTGAATGCCCTTTGGGGTGACTTCATTATCTCCACATATACACTAGAATACTGCAAAAGGTTATGTCTGAAGTCGGTGTAAGGATCAAGTATATACATGTGAGAAGCTCAGTGTGTTAAGAAATAGATGTAAATAGTTCCTGGAGACGAAGGAAGGCACAAGATACTGCAAAAATAATAATTGCAGAGCTATAGAGATGTGTCAAGGTAACTGTGAAAATGAAGCTTGAGTGGTGTGTGCCATCATCAGTATGCTCTGTGTAAATGTACAGACTTACCCACTGCAGGCATGTGTGCAACCTTACCCACTTTCTCCATATATGTCACGATATTTTTAAACAACTTTTCTTATAAATTTGGCAGACCAGAGGCCAGCTTCCCCCCGCTGCCTGGCTGAGAGGCCCCCAGCCCTTGCTGGAGCAACCAGCACTCAGAGATTAAGAGCGAACTCACTCCCTTGGTCCGTTCAGCCCCTCGCTTCTCTCCTGAGAAAGCCATTAAAAGTGTTGTCAGGTGTGTTGATGATGATAAATAATAATGGCAAGCATACATTAGGAATTGGGCCTGGAACTACCAAATTCTGTTTGTATAGACTAACAAATGGCCATTAGACAGTAATGACCTATGTTTGATCCCACAAAACCACTTCCATTTTCAAATGCCAAGGATAATAAATAAGACCGTGGAAGGCTTCTGAAAGTCAATAAGCTTGGGCTTCATAACGTCAATAAGGAAGAAAATGTTTATCCTTCACAACAAATACCATCCTGTCTGTGTTAGACCTAGTTCAAGTGTCTTTTCTGATACCTACCACATGAGAAGACATCTAGTCTCTCTGGTACCTGGACTTCATAAATCCAGAATATCTGTCTTAAAGCCAGTCAGATGCTGGTGCAGGTGGTGAAAAACCGAGCATGCCTCCCTCAAGAGGGAACACCAAGGCACTTAGGGCCAGCTTTTCAAAGTAGGCTCATTTGAGCTTCTCTTGGTGAACAGCTAAACGGTTTAGCATTAAAAACCTAGATCTTGAACTGGCCCCTATATTGCCTTTCAACACAGAAGTAGTGTTGGTCTTCCAAATGGATCCTTTTGAATATTTTTCTAGGTGTCTTTTCTGCTTTTTATATTACCAGTTGTTACAGAAGAGATTTTCAAGAATCAGAAAAATAAAATGTGCTCTAATAAACCACATTTTAGTCTTTTTCCTGTTTACCGTTTTTAAAAACTGAAAGATGAATGAATCAAAAGATGAATGAAAAGATGGATTTTGTAAATCCAAAAATCTACTTAGAACATGAACATTTAAACAACTATATAACTGCAAATATATATTAAAGTAAGTTCAACAATTTAAAAACAATTACAAATCACTTGCAATAGTCATCTAATGTATACTTAAAGGCAAATACAGATTGTATATTTTTCAAATGGATGGAAAAACTATTCCAGCCACTTGGTGTCTGAGAAGCAAATGACTGATTGCTTTTCTGGTATTAAACTGGGGGAATGCAAACATTAAAAAAATCACTAGACCTTGAATTATATCAAAATATAATTGGAATAAAATAATTCAGAAGATAATTCAGTCTTGCTACTAATGTCGTTTACACAGATAGCAATGCTAATATTTTTTCCTTTGTTGTAGACTTAGCCAGTTTAACTCTGTGGTTGCCAACCTGACCCTCTGCACCACGGACGGTTTCTGTTTAAAGGTCAGCTTTTTGTTTTAATTTTTTCCCCATAAAGCATCCTGTATTCTTGTAAGCCTCTGCTGTGACATTCAGAAGAATAATGCCGATCCTGCACTCAGAAAGAGATTTTTAAGATTCTTAGGAATTTAAAGGTCTAAATAAACACACAGTAAGAATTCCCAAAGCACCTAAGAAACTGTAGTTGCTGAAATACATTCGAAAACCTAGTCTTTATTCATTGGAGTAATTCTGGATAATTTCTTTAAGGTCATGGAGGTGTTTTATTGAGAAATTCTGAAGCAAATAAGGATGACAGTTAGCCTGCCAGATAATGTATTGCTTTGGGTTTAGACTTTACCTTTTGAGCACTGTTTGTGTCTGTATCCTGCTTTCTATATCTATAGCAGCTTTGCCATGATCAAATCTGTTTAATATCTGGCCTGATAACAGAAAAAAAAAAGAAGTAAGCATAGAAAGCAAAAATAACCACCATCCTTTTCAAATTTGACTGATCACGTGATCTCCAAGCTGATTTGCCCTGGAAAGGCCTGAGTTTCAGAATTTGCAAGTCTGCCCTTTGAAATTCTCATCCCTTAAAGGAGCTCTGAGTCAGGAACATGAACTCCAAAATGACTGGTTGCTTTTGAAAACTGTGGCTAACATTTAAAGAATTTCCAGTCAGCACATTTCCGTGCCTGAAGTATAAACAGCTGAATGGAAGTTGTTGTAAGACTGAAATATTTACTCACTCTGGTCCTCATCTAGGTCACCCAGAGATCGATGAAAGCATATTGATGTCGTAGGAGGGCAAGGTTCTAAACCAACGTGTATATGCTATAGGCCAGCACACATACAGATCCATAACCTGCAAATACTGTGCTGTTCCTCACAGATAAAAAGAATATTGTTGGTTAGGAAAGGAAGCGGTGAATGCGACAAGATTTGTTCTATTGTTACTGGTTGTAGACGGTATTTGAGAGGCATGATATTACCACAGTGAAACTCAGAATATTAAGAACCAGAAGAAACATTGTGGTTTCACATTTTTTTCGCTTTATGGAAAATTCCAGGAGGAGTTCAAAGGTGGAAAGCCATGCAAGCTGAAGTAGAGCTTAGAGATAGGAACTTGCTTGCAGCTTCACAGCCGTACCATAAGCAGTTGAACTGGGGCAATTCCTGGCTGTATCATGTATAACATTTTTCCTATTAACTACATTCTAGCACCAAGCATTCTGAGCAACAGAACTGTCATTTTCTTGAGTCTGTCTCATGACAGCAGACTTCATGTGAAAGAGAAGGGGCTTCTCTAGCTGTAAGAATTCAGCAGGAAGCAGAAACTCTTTTTTTCTGTATGGGGGACATCTATTGTTGGTAACCTGAGAGATAATCTGTCTGCTGCAGTATTTAGTAGCTCCCACTAAGTCTGGAGGTAACATGCTTCTCTTTTGCCCCTTTTCACTTCAAGCATGTGTAAAAAGAAACCTAAATTTACGTATGATTGTGGGAATCTCAGGCTCTTCAATGAAATCCCCTTCCCTCATTGAAAATACTCCTGTGACGGTGGAGAAAGTCTCCATAGTTTAAGCCATTAAGGGACCCAGATCAGGAGGCAAATAAAAGAACCTAGTATTTATTTGCCATAGTTTGTTAACGGGGCCACAGTGCGGAGGTGAAGCTGTAGTAATTTAAACCCTGATTTTTTAATATTTAGCCCTGGCAAAAAAACAGAGTTACTGCAAAGAAGTGAGCTACATGAGATATCTTCTGTTTCCTCTGCAGTGTCCCATACAAATAATAAGGTTACACTAACTCTGCTCTGTCAAGAAAAGGTGGGAAGACACTAACAGGCATGTCAGCTCCAAAATCCAAGGCCCTGCATTATCTGAAAGCATGCCCCCAACTTTAAACAGAACATGGTTTATGTAAAATTAGGATTAAAAAGCAGTTTTTTAAACTGTGACAACCCAGCTGACATTTGGAAGTAGTTTTTCTTGGCTTGTTTAGACACTGTGTCCTATCCTTGGTAGATTAGCGGTTGCAGAGCATGCTTAAGTTGGCTAATTAATTTCAAAAGCAGTGTAGAATTGACTAGCAGGTAATTTAATCTAAAAATAATTAAAACTATTGAAATTATTACATTGTTGTTTAATTAATATTAGTTAATATTGTAATTTTCAGTCTAAATTATGCTGATTAAAGATTTCTCTCATAAATACCAATAAAATTAATTACAAATTAATTAAATTTGCTAAAAGATTCTCATAATGGACTTCCAGCTATTCTTGATTTTTGCAATAAATAAACAGAAGCATTATTAAGTGGTATATCTTCCTGGGGGAGATATTTAAACGTGATATGCAGATATTGCAAATGGAAGGATTTCCCATGAAAATAGACACACTTAATAGCAAAGGCTTGGTTTTTCCTTCTAATAAAAAGAAAAAAATAAAAAAGACCTCAAAAGCAACATTTTTATTTTGTTGTTCAGCAAGACAAAATGCTTCCCATTGGGTTCCATCTCAGCTTCCAGGAAGATCTGTTGACACGTGGCAGTCGTGCTTCCTTCCAGTTCCAGTGTCCTACATCATAAATATTGTTTGTATGAAATGAGGGCACTTCTCTACAGTTTAGCAAGAGAAAGTCCCCTTTGTTAGCTGGATGTCATGAGATTTGCAGTGGTCTTGAGAGTCATTTCTCACGTTTAGGGGAGCGATGCCCACATTTACCAAACCGCACTGTCGCTGTGCCAGTCGGGATAGTGCTCTCCACCAGCTCTCCATTCTGCTAGAACATAAATGGTGGATACTTTTTGCATCTCAAGGACTTTTAAGAAGGATGTAAATACTGTTGTTTCAGTGCTATAGGTAGAGAAAAAAGACAAAAAGGAAAGACATACACACAAAAAAAGTGCTCTGATAGCAAAACCAGGAGCCATAACAAGTCGTCTAGTATAACAGTAGGGGATAATGAATGTAAAGTTGCATTGGTAACTTTACTCAGGTATTTCTCAGCTGTCATAAGCTTACAATCCTAATTTATATATGCATTAACTCCTACAAAGCAAGAAAAAAAACCCCAAGGTTTCTATCCAATGGAAATTCTGATTTTGATCACTGCTTCCATCTCAAATCACACAAAAGCTGCCAACTATCACAATGGTTAGTAGATTTGAACACCTACAAATAAATTCAGTTACATCTAAGTCTTTTAGTGCTGGAAGAACTCAGCAGTTTGTTTTATGAAGTAGAAATATTTTATTTGTTTTTCTACAATCACATCCACATTCAGCTTCCTCCCTTTTGTGGTGCTACACCACAGAACAGGTAATAACACAGGTGATAAGACCTGTAATTCAGCTGTAATTTGCACCAGGTTTTTCCCCTTTCTGAATTAGGCCCAGTAATGTAAGCTCTACTTCCCATGATTCACCTGCAGTCCTACAGACCTTAAACTCCCTTAAAGGAAGGATTAGGTAAGGAACTGAGGGAAAGGTGGTTCAGTTGCTGAGTCTTGGAGGAGGTCTCAAAGGAAGGGCTTGAGCCACAGTTCTCAGGAGGCCCTCTGGTACTGAATGTGGATGTGTGTAAGGTAAGGTTGAATTGTTAAAAAAATTATTTTGGTACAGTTCAGCAAATCAGAATGTTTCAGTTGTTGCTGTGCTGATCTAAAAGGATAGTTTTAACCTTGAAAATCCCTTGTATACATTCATTTTTGTAGCATGTATGTTTGCATTTTTATTTTTTTTTTATTTTTAGTTAGATCCAGTAAGGTGGAAATTTCTATTGTTGGTTTCTGTAGCTGCTTGGCATGCAGCCTTTCCACTGAAATTAGTGATGGGTGGAGTGGTCACAATATGGGCTAGCTTATGTTTTCTTAAACTGTTTTCCTTAACTGGACTTGATCTTGTTGTCTCAGTGTTCTCAGGAGCACACTTTCCTAATGAAATTTAAAGGAAAGTATTGTCCATTTAATTTTGATTATATTATCTATTTTGTCTAAAATATATTTTTAATTGCACTATTTCTGGGGAGCTAATGAGGGGGAAAAACTTGTTTCTGAAAAATTGAATCACAGCTGTAGTAGCAGATAAGGCTGACATTCAGTTCTTAGAAAGAAGCAATCAATGTTGAATGTATCAGGTGAGTTCATTTCTCTTGCTCTGCTTTAATAGCTTATGAAGAAGATTGATTAAGTTCTTGTCTGATAGATCAATAATGGAATGAAACTGAGCTTTCCCTCCTTCAAGCATAGGTTTGTCATATGCTGGGGAATGTAGAAACTGAAGAGAAGTAGCACTAACTTGAAAAAAGATCCCAAACACTGGGATTCTAATGAGCTTGTTCATATCATACGGCTTACACAGCATATAAAACAATAGTCCTGATTCACATGGTGTGACCAGACATCTTTTTCCATACACTTATTTTTCCATACCACTCAGCTATGTTCTTCATGTCCTTACACACTTTGCACCAGTCTACAAAGTGTAAGATTTTATAGACTGAGAAAACCATTTCTGTGTTTGTGTCCTTGATGATGCAAGCTTAAAAGGAGCCAGCCTCTTAGGTTCCATCCAGACTTTTTCTGGTCTTTGGAAACTTCAGACATCACGTCGCATTTCAGTCCCTCTTGCAGTACTTTCCTGTGTTCCAAAAGAAACAAAACTTGTGGAATATAGAACAACGTGAAGATGAAGGGAAACTGAACTATAAACTGTAGCATTTGTGACAGTAGAAATGTCACAGACATGAGAAATTACTGAAGTAGCATAACATCAGTATTTTATTTGCACATATAAACATTTCAGTGTCTTATATGGTGGCCCATGTTTTTTATTTACTTTTGTTGTTGTCTTTTATGGTTGTGTCACACACCTAAATAGAGTCTGCAGGTCTTGAGATGTGAGCTGCCTTTACAAAGGAGACATTCTTCTTTAGCATAATGTAAGCGTGAGAGACAATTTCAGCATGTATCTCATTGAAATAACACGAAAGCCCAGATATTGCTTGTGTCTGAAAAAAGATAGTCAACACATGTACTGTGGAGACATCCAGGATGCTAATTATCTGTAGACAGTGCTAACTATACAACTAGCTGCACGGTTCTCATTTTATTTTATATGTATACACACACATTTTTCTTTCAAGCACAGTTATTTTAAGAACTCCGTGTAAGATACAAATTCCAGAGATGAAAGCTGGCAAAAGCATTGTGTTGCTTGTAAATTCCTGATGCATTGTTACTGTTACTAGAGTACATATCTTTAATCTTATTGGTTTATTATTGATTTTTGTTAATAGCGAAGTTCCTTGATACAGTGTGACAGACTGCTTGTATCAGCAATTTCAATTAGATCTCTAAATAACTGATTGTACAGACTGTCAGCTTCTGTCTTTTCAAATTAACTTTCACATCTGATGTCTTGAGTGTTCATCTGCATCAAGTTACTTTGGCCCGGCTTTTCCCAGCCCTATAGTGACACAAAAACATTGAAAGAAGATGATGTGGCCAAGGGAGTCTCTTTTCTTCCTCTGTGGCCCTTGGCAGAGATCAGGCGTAATGGGAGCGTCTGCTTGCACGATGCCTAGTTCATCTGGTGTCTTTACTGACACACGGCTTCCCTATATGGGCAGGGAGAAAAGGGCCAGTAGTACAATATTGGCACTTTGTGTTGAGTCCCACAAAGGTGTCATGTGCTGTGATACTACCTGTTTTAAATCCTTGGTGTTTGCAGTTTGTTTGTGCTTGATATGCTTGGGAAATTTTATGTAATACTAAAAAAACCCCTCTGCTGTTGGTAAATCACTTTCATCCTCTGATAACAAAGATATTGACAGTTGGTCTTTCTTCTGATTTAGTGTCCTAAGCTTGTTTTGGAACAACTATTTTAATGCTTTCTTAAAGAAAACTAACTTCATGATTCTCTGGCTTCTGATTTTTTTTTTTTTCCTATTTGAAATGGAGGACTGTGTTTCATGATTATCTGCTATTCATTTTATACACAGTTTGATTGCTTATTTTAAAAATTAAAACTGGGGATGTTCTTAGGTGAATTTTTTTTTAGTATTTCCAAACAAATGGTGCCTGATGGAGAAGTTGATCTTTACAGGTATTCTGCGTTACTAGGAAGAGATGCAACTTTCTTAAAGATCATTAAGAGAGTAAGAATAAGGGTGGTCACATTCAGTCTGTAGGTTTTCAGTCATGGATTTGAATTTGTATGTGACTAGAGTCTTAATATATTAATAAAAACAATTGGTGGCATTCATTCTCTGGTAATCATGAGACAAAACTACTGTGCATTACTCAGTTCCAAAATGGAATCTACCGACACATACTACAGTACTTCCATTGTCACAGTCTGCTTTTGTTAGAGGCTGTTTACTTTTTTTGCGAGAAAATTAGGCTTTATATTTCAACCAAGTATTTGAACACAGTAAGAATAACATCTGTTGCACAGAAATGCAGTTTTCAAAGTTATTTGCATTTTCACCAATCAAGCTTGGTTTCAGGAAAAAAAAAAAATCACACTTAATTGTACAATTAAGTGCATTGGATGCCTAAACATGAAGGGATGAAGGAAAATTCTTTGTAGGGTGGTGTATGGAGTGAGATTCCCAAGGCTGTGGTGCTTTGGTTTGAAGTGAGTGAGGTGTGACAGAGATGCACTGGACCTGACTGTCTACTCTGGACAGGAGCCCTAAATGGCAAACTATAGCTTGTCAGCTCCTATCTGTCAGATCAGTAAGAACAGATGCTTTTAAGTTCCTCATCATGATAAACTAAGTTGAAACACTTGAGGATGTGTTTTGAATTGGATGAGACCTTGTTGGAAGTGCTAGGTGTATTCACACCGGCTGTTGGCAGCAGTTGTATTTTCAGTGAGGAATAAAGACATGCCTTCCTCCTCCTTCTTCGGCATGAAGTCCTCTACATGTGGGAGGAATTGTCTGATTACGGTTGGTTAAAGGTACATAACTGTATTGTGCTCATAAAATTCCAGTGTGGATGCTCAAATTGTGCAGCACTCTGAAGGTGTAAACATGGAGTCTATGTATCTAGTTAGAAAAAAAATGCATCTGCTAAAAATAAATACAAAGGTCCTAAACAGAACCTGATCGTTGAAATTTTTTGTCTGAAGCTTTTCAGTCAGTGTATTGGCTGTGGTGTGCTGCAGGTATTCTTTACAAATTGGCAGATGAGAAACAATTACTTTCCAATAAAAGTAATTGTAATCTCGGAGGCAATGAGAGATTACATTACCTGATGTGGTTTAACTTCAGAATCATTAAAAATTCTGTGCAGAACATCAAAGTGTTCTTAATTTGTCATTGCTTATTTTACTGTTAATTAAAAATTGAAGTCAGGTTGAAACTGGTCCTCAGAAATTTCAAGGAGTTGTTTTAATTTCAACTGTTTGTTTTCTCTTGCAGAATTTGTTTCTAAAAATCTTAGTTCTGATTAGATGAAGTATAAAATTGTTTTTAATGAAATCCATTAGATATCTTGATTAAGAATAGTTAATTTGGGGCAGAATCTAAATGGGGCTGACTGCTAGTAAAGTATTTGCAATCCCCTGAGAGCATTGCATGCTTAATACCTCCTCACACTTGCCCCTTTAGTGCCATGACTGGAACTGAGTAGCTGTATTCCTCACCTCTGCAATGTTTTTGAGTTTGGGCTTTGGGTTGGTTCTGCCCTGGCCCTTTTTTTCTTGGAAAGTCATCCAAGATGAAGAGGGTTTTTTGTTGGCCTGGGAAGTATTTGCGTAGTCATCTTGCAGTTCAGCCTAAGAGGAGCCTCTGGCATGCTGATAGTTCACTTGAATCTGTAGCCTGTGGTTTTCTTGCACAACCAATTGTAATTAGTAATTGGCCAGATCTTATGTTAGATAGAACAGGTCACTGGGTTGCAGGTGTCTGTGGAATGGGTCAGGATTTCAGCTGCTAGTAGCTTTCCCTAAGTTGTTTGTACCTTGGCACATCCTCAGGGACCTGTTACCTGTGCACAGACACCTAAACTGCCCGTGAGCTCAAGGCACAGTTGTGTCTGCAGAACTGTGTTCCCACTGGCCACACACTTCGTGAGTGCAGGAAACCTCCTTCTCTGAGCAGGGGGCTGCAGGCTTGATGCACATGCTATCGGAGACCACAGTTGTTATTGAATGCTGAAGCACTGGCTAGGTGCGCACGTGAGCTTGGGGAGCTGCTGCCAGTAGACGAGTGCTTGCTGCAGTGTGTAGCGTGCTGCTGTGGAGCCCAGACATGGCCCCTTCCAGGGCTCCCAGAAATGCAGGTTGATGCCAGTGATGTGCTTTCCTCTGTAACTCTTCCCTTCTACTTCCAGAGCCGCACATTTTAATTTGTTGACACTGACTATCTGAATGTGTTGATGAAAGAAGGAAAAAGCAATGCTGTAAAAGTGAAACACTAGCCTGTCTTTACTCCAATGAATAATGACCATGTGTTTAATTTTGGAGTCAATTATTTGTGGAGAACCCAGATAGCTATGTGGAATGTAATGTAGCAATAAGAGGCACACTTCTGTAGTGTCTGGCAAATAACAATAAGACAATGATAATAACGTTCAGGAAAGCTTTGCAAGTCAATTCTCTGCAGTGCCAACACTGTTTTATGTTCTTATTGAGAAGACAAGCCTGTAAGAACCACTAATTGTGTACATAAAAAAAAACCAAAAAAAAACCACAAAAAAAACCCACAAACCCCAAACCCTGCTGAAACCTGAACTGGAAGTGAAAGACTGGTTAAAAGCATCCGTAGGTTAAGCTAAGCTGTGCATCAGACTTTGGCCCCACTCTCGGGTTTTAGTGATAGGATACCTCTGCTAGCTTGGAAATGCTACAAGAAAGTTCAGCAATGCACAGGATTAAGGGGTGTTTGTAACCTGCGTGAGGCTTCCTGAAATGTATGCATATGTTTAACTTCATGCACTGTAAGTAATCCCGTTGACTTCTATGAGTGCTCATTTTTGTAAAATTCAGCTTATGTGCAAGTCTTGACACTCCTGGCGCATAAAATGCTTGTTCTTAACAGTTCCTGTGAAAGCTAATAGAGCTGTACTTTGAACTTCATGGTTATAATTCCCTGCGTTTAGCTTGCGCAACCCCATGGATGCTAAAAATGATGGCCAGAGACTTACTGGAGTGAAGACAAAATGCTGAGAACAAGGCAAGAAACATGCTTGCTCTTCCTGGAAAAAGTGGGCTTTCTTCTTTCCGGTAAACACGTAAGAGCAAATGGTCTCAAATCCTCTAAGACTTGGGCCCAATTCTGCTGCCTTTTAATAAACTCCTTTTGGCTTAATCAGAACAAGACTCAGCTTACTGTGTGATTTTTTTAATTTTTTTTTTAAAGTTTCATGACATTATACTGATAAATCATTTCCTTATTTTTAAAATAGAATCTTCACTTTAAAGTACAGTATGTATTCCTTTTCCTATCTTAAATTAAGTCTGATTCTGCACTCTTTCCATAAACAAAATGCTTTCTGAGACTATTTGGAGATTTGCTTATGTAAGCACCACAGCAGGACTTGAGCTGTGATACACAGGATGCTTCAGATAGAGTGATAAAACGGACTTGTTGCCTGGTACATGGTCTAGCAGTATCTTTCTAAATATTGAAATGAAGTACTTACTAGTCCGGTGCTGTACTTACCATGTGGGATATATCACAACTATTCCTGAACCTGTGTCTGAGGCTACTTTATGCATTAAACACAGCAAGAAAGTCAAAGGTGTGCATTACATTAAGATAACATTCTTTCAGGGTCACTGAAGGCATCTGGCTGTGCCTTGTATCTCAGACTGCGTTCGAGACATTTATCTCGCAGCGATGTGTGTGTGTTTTGTTACCTAATCATAAAGTGGCATTTAAAAATTGTGCTTTCCTATTAGCTGATGAGGTCATCTAGCTGTATGTGCAGCTGGCTGAGGCTGAAAGATACACGGCACCTTTGCAGCTGGGGAAGATGCAGTTGCAGCAGGAAATCGTGAGGACGTGTGGTGGATCTGGGATGCAGGACATGCCGCCTGTTTCTGAAGGGTCTTTCTGTGGGAAATAGTTGAAAAATACATGCGCTGTCCACAGGATTGTCAAATGGGCCTGTGACCTGCTGGGCATTGGGCCTGTTGTCCCAGTATACATTTGACAGCAGGATAGCTGTGGAGATGCTCTGCTTACTCCCTCTCTTCTCCTGTCGCTAATCTATTATTCCCCTGATCAAAGCCTGCTTATTTGGACTTGCTCAGAATGTTAATTTGAGGAGGACCTCACACCCTGTTAAAGAGTCATTTTTCTGTTAGAACCAACCTCAGTTAATAGAAGAGGAATGAATCAAGATTACAGGTGCCTGAAAGAAAAATGCTGTCTCAGGTCCCCATCATCCAGTTCCCAACTCCTTTTTAGGGTCATGGGAAGAGACTGTGGTGAGTGTCACGTTTCTGTCTTCGTTTTAACATACTGGAGATACATAAAATACAGAAAGGCAAAGTATCAATGTTTTAGGAGAAGAGGTATAGCATATAGGCCCTACAGCATTGAAGAACAAGGTCAGGGTTTGGACACCAAAAAGGACAAGTAATCACAAGGAGGGTCTTCCTCATTTTCTGAGTCAGTTCTGGTTTAATTTGTCAAAAGCTGATTTCCTTTTTTTTGTAATAAGATATTAACAGGGGTGGCCTGTGGTCAAAGGTGTGGATTTCCATCTTGCAGGTAACAGTCTTGTAAAGAGCCTCAGCCAACGTGTAAATACAGAGAATGGGCAAAACATCCAAAGTGCCCTTTCCTTTTCAGGGATGGTTCCCTAGGTGTGGGACACTGGCACAACAGTGCCTGGCTGTGCTTCTTTGGCAGGTAATGGTTCTGAATATCTGGACAGGAAGGGGAGGGAACAGTGATGGAACAGAATGGTTATCTGGCAAGAGGGAAGAAAGATTTGAGAGAGGCCAGAGAGCTCTGTACATACAGGGTACTGAGATGTGGCACTGGGTGTGCTGCGTGCAGAGTGCTGGGGATTCAAACCTGAATGATACATACAGGGCAAGAGGATGTAAGTGTGAGATTTTCCTTTTAAAAAGAAAAGATTCAACATAGCTTTGTAAATTCAGAGTAATCTGTCACAGAAAGGGGTGATTTCATTCCAGAATGCTCTGTTTAGCAGAATGGGTTAGTTTTTTGGAAAGCTTTAAAATAGGCTGCATTAGAGTTTAGAGCCTTTTAAGATCCTCTCATCCCTGGTTTTGAGATACATATAGTAGTCATTTTATTCCTGAAGCTTGCACATTTTAGCAACACTAGCTTTTAATTCATTATACAGCAGTATGGAGCTGTTGAGAGAGACATAGCAGCTTGATTCATTTGAAATCCTAGGACAAATAGGCTTTAAAAAGCAAGTGCATTCATTCTGACACTAATTATGTGTCTTTCCCACATGTCGTAGTATCTTGTGTCACAAATTGCTCTCATTTGCTACTCAGCGCAAAATGTCTGCGAGACGATGAGTGTGAAACGATATGCTTTAACCAGGTGTAGGACAAGTCTAAAACCTATGGAGAGTCTGGGAGCCAAACAAAATGAGACACTTCACACCAAAGGAATCAAAAAAATCTTCCAACAGGTATTCATTTTTGCAAGACTTTAGGTAGAACTGCAACTTTGCAGCATGCAGAATATGCTACAACATGCCCAGCAAACATAAAGGAGCACCAAGGTCTTACCTGTTTTGTTGGAGGCTGCTGGGGCTGTAAACTCGTAACGATGTGCATCTTTCCATGTAAGATGCTGATGACCTGACTAGTGTCTTTTAGGAATATGTAGTTTTTTTCCAAAGAAACTGTAGGAGCTACACTGAATGAAAATATGCTTTTCCATGTATGTGAATGCAAAGGATTTTACGTGTTTAAGTGAATTAAAGAAACCTTGTGTTACCGAGCCAGTGCTTGTTGCTAGTTAATGGACAAGACTGGTATTGCTCTTCTGTAACTAATCCTGTAATAGTGTCACAGGTTATTTGGTGCCAACTGGTGTTTCTGTCCTCAGGAAAGAGCAGCCTTTTCAGCTCAGAGTAAAACTGTGAGAAATTAGAAGTTGACAAAAAACAAGAAGAGCAAAAAAGAAATCATTAAAATCGATGATAGCTTGTTTTTCATTTTAAATAAACTGCATCCATGTTTCCTGTGTGAAGCAGAGGCATCCTCATTATGTCAGGGTTTTAAGCAGCAAATGTCTTTTCACCTGTGCTGCAGTATTCAAACCTGGCATGCTTTACACGTAATGCAGTTTGACAGTTCATTTGAAATAAATGTGCCGATAACCCTTAAAAGTGGTAATAAAATACTCTTTGCTCTACTGTACAGATGATTAATACCACTAAAGTAATTAAATTCCATTAGGCTGGGGTTCACATACCCAAGGAATTGGTGCCAGGATTTAGCAGATCTCTAGTGAGGACAAAAGACTAATGCCTTTTAAAGCCATGTTTCACAAGTAAAATCCCAGGAAAGTCTATATTAACTTAGGACATCTGCTTGTTGTGATTGTTTGAGCTATTGATGCATTGGATCATTAGCAGGGTAGTGTGAACTCCTGTTTTCCTGTTGACAAGGATCTCTCACCAGGAGCTGCTAGCTTTCTGCGAAGGGAGAAAAAGCAGAGCAGGGCAGCCAAGCTGGGGCTTGTGCATGGGCTTTGACTTACAGAATTATTGCTAACTGTATAGTCTCTGATGGTAGGAAACAGCATTTTGCCCCCAGCCATTTTTCCCAAGATCAGAGCCAAAGTAACTCTGTCTCCTGCTGTTTTGTAGCTGTAGATTCTTAAAGACTGGCATTATTGTAGTCGATGAACAGTTTGCCCCCTTTCAGATGGCTGCAGTAATGACCCACAGGGGAGGCAGTGGTTAGGCAATGCTGACAATGTGACCAGGTGCTGCAACATAAGCATTTCATTAAATATTGAAGCAATGGTTTTCAGTTACAGTGGCAAAAAGGAAATTTGGTCTATGTCCAAATATGTGGCTATTTTTTTTTTTCTTTCAACCTCTTCTAATCACATTATTTTTTGCATGACCTTTCTCCTGCTAATTAGCTGCTGCCTTGAAAAGCATTGTGGGTAATATATCTAAGGTAATTCAACATTCCACTTTACACACTGGTAATCATTCTTAATGTATGAATGATTTATTTACTGCATATTTTTTCGTGATCTTAAAATATGCGAGCCACAAAACCCCCCTATCTTTATTATTACCATACTTCAGATCTACCAAAATAAAATGTAAAGAACTTGGATTTCTCTTTGAAAACAACAACAAAAGAAGATTTGCACTACAACCTGTATCATTTCAGTGCAAGCTGTTGTAACCATGTAGAAAGGGGTGAGTGCATTGAGTGTTGTCAGCAGGTGCAAAAGAGGTCTAATGGCTCATTCCTGTCTTAGATACCTGGGCGTACTGCCTGGTGGGTGTGTGAAATTAGTTCCTCCGTACGATCAAGATACAGTATTGCAAGATGTACAGTGCCTGCTGGTACTTGTGCCCATAGATTGAGGGTAGGATCAAACATCACCTTGGCTAAAACCCAAGGAAATATTCAGCTCTAAAAACATAGGCACCCTCTGAACGTGGAAGCACGTTTTGAAAATGTGAGTTATCAAAACAGTATCAGAAAGGTGTACACGTTCTTCTAGGAGCTTGTGTGTACCTCCTGGGTTTTTCTTTTTTTTTCTTTTCTTTTCTTAAAAAAAGAGAGGGTGCAATGCTTCAGGAAAACTAGTTTTGAGGGTTTTTATCTTTTTGTGTTTATGCAGTCATTTTCATAACTTTATAAGAAAAGACTAAGAGCATTATAATGTTTAAATCTAATTTTATAGTGTGATGCAATACACAACTGAATAGTACAGCTGTGCTGTAATAATGTATACTATAGCATCTCTTCTAAGCAAGTTTTCTATGCTACCTTTGTCATTATTAAGTATTGTTTGTGAAATTATACGTAACATTAAATCACTTAAAAGTGCAATAATTTCATTTTTTAATACAGTACGTACTCTATTCTTCATCATGTACTAAATACACTTCTATTCAGTACAAACTGTTTTTATAAATGTGATGGTGCATGTCAAAGCTTTTTTCATAGCTTAAAAATTGTCTACAAAGATGCAGGTGCACAAACAGACAAATATTTTTTGGGAAAAAAAAAATCATATTGCTCTGCTCAAACCTGTGTTTTACATGTGCGCTGTTAGAGATTTGAATAAACAGGTTCTGTTCAAAGTTAGTTGTTTGTAGTCTAATTTCAATACTTCATATGCTGAGATAATATTTTTCCTTCAGTAAAAGTGTTTAAAAGATTTTTAAGAATCATAGTCCATTTTCTTTTTCCTTTCCTTAAAGGAGCTTCTTTCTTCTGTTTTTTTCTTTTAAAGATTTTTTTTTCCTTTTTAAGAAAAGGAAACTACTACTTTAAAAAAAAAGGGCAGAGAAAGGAGACGGCAGTGTGTGTATATATATATTTCTATATATAGCAAGAAGGGAAATGTCATATCAAGATTGTCTTAATCCATCAGTTCTTTCTTCATTATACTTTTTAGTTAGTGTTGTGATGCTAAAATCTGACTCAAGTCATAAGGAAGGCGGCAATTGGTTAAAGCTTCAGGATTATAAAATGCACAAGGCAGCATCTTCTATACTATGGGAAAGAGCAGATAAAACTGGTAGTGTATTAAAATGTTTACACTATAACAATATTATGCTGGTGAAATTGCTATGATTATGTATCTTAAAATATGCCCTTTTGAGAACTGGCCTAGTTCTTCACTTACAAGAGCAAGCTAAAATTGGTGAAGTGTCAACAGTCAAATCAACAGTTATTTCAGTAAGAGATCCTGTTTAACTACAGGGATTTGAGAATTTCAGAGCAAATGGCATTTGCAGAGGCTGTATTAAAAGATGCAATGAGTCCATAGATGAAGCAGCCTCACAGTGAAAAACTTATTATGGGATGAAAAATGTAGGGTTCAATTCTTGCAGCAAATCTTCTGTGACAGCTATAGAGGTTATGTATACCTAAAGTCAAAACAAGTTTAGCTCTTGTCCACCTCTCCTGCAAAGCAGGAATTACCATTATAGACCAACTTTCAGATAATGCTTATATATTTATTTTTTAAGTACTTATGTTTTTATATTATACTATTTTATGTTGTATATTTTAGATTTTGTATTATAATTTTTTTTGGTGATTCAGAGCAAGAGTTTAGTTTCAAAACATGGTTTATCCCCCTACCCCATATGTCAAAATCCATTCTGGATTCAGCAAGATTAGAGTTTTCCTTGACAATTATAACTTGACAACCACTGAAGTTTGATTCACTGCATCGCAGCAATTTAATTCTCTTGAAAACAGTTACATGACTGGAATGGGTAACACTAGCTGTGATTCTTCTCCAAACTTCTAGGGTGCCTGTGGTTTGCTCTAGCTTTTATCCTTTAAACAATTTATGGAATGCAAAGATTCAATATTCTCAATTACTGCCCAGTAGCCAGAGGACTTCTTTTCCATCACTCCATCAGGGAAGAAATGTTCTAATACATATATATATATAAAAAAACACCATTTATATTCATGTTTTTAAACTCCCCAGAAAGGTGGCAGGAAATGGAAAATAAAAAGTTGTCTTACATGCAAACTAGGTGCTCTTATTAGGGTTATTTTTTATAAAGATATTGGTAGGTCAGCAGAGGGACTTGAGATATTGTGTGAATATTGTAGATATGTTTTCAGCTGATCTTCTGAAAACTGGCAAATTCCTCATCAAAATAAATCATATCTACCCCACAAGCACAAGGCAGGGTGATCTGCTTTACTTTTTACCACTGGCTTTCACTTTTGAGCCCTGTTAGCTTGAGCTTTATTGTTAGATCAAGAGGAGGATTTGAGTTGGTCTTTTCTATTAATCTGTATAAAATTTACTAGCCATAAACGGGTGTCTGGTTTAATGGTGGAGCTTTGTTATCTCTTTGTTTTGTGGATCCTAAGTTTTTACAGGCCATTACCAAGGTATTTGTACAGTAATGGATCAATCACCACCCTGTCCACCTGCTTAGAATTATCTATCCTTTTAATATATTATTAATGTCTTTGATTTGCAGAGTGGAAAATTGCAGAGGCTATTTGTAGCTGTCTGTGTTGTACACTGAGGAAAAAAAAAACCCCAAAATAAATGGCTTTATAGAGAGACATTCTCCGTGAACAAATATTTTTCATATTGCTGGATTTAGGAAACAAAAAAATTAAATTGAGGACTTTAAGGACTAGAACTACTTGTATAGTACTAAAAAAAAAAACGGGGGGTGGGCAGTGAAGACTAACAATATTATAAAATGCTGAAGCCTCATCTTGGTTTTAATGTCTCACCTTGCATTCATATGCCTTTTTAGCTTTCCTGTAATAAACTTTCAACATTGGTGAGTTATGGATGCAGAGAAACCAAGGGGCTGTTTTTTGTCTCAGGGTGCACGTTTGCCGCTTTGCCATTCTTTTACATTTTCATTCTTCATGCTGATGAGTCAGTACAGATTTATATTACCATGTTATTATGGATAGTATAGACTGAGTCTCCTTGAAAGTAATGGCATGTGATTGCTTACCCCATTACTTTCAATGGGACTAAGTCTATGTCATCCTTAGGGACTCTATCCCGTTGAAAGTAATAGTCTGAGACTGCCCACATCGTTACTGTGCTTTAAATTGGATTGAATTTATACTGATCTGTAGAGGCCTGCCACAAAAAGTCTCATTTTTAAGACATAAAGTTGATAAAAGTTTTTTGCCAGTGGTTGGAAAGTTTAACGGAGTGTTTGAAAGTATGTTTATAGTATTAAAAAGATTGGTTTATGTTGTTCATAGTCCTTAGCGTTTGACCTTAACAGAGTCAAAGGAACCTCTACAGTAACACATTAATGGAGGATTTTTTTCTTCTATTGTCCTTTAATTATTTCTTGTGGATTTTAATTTTTTAACCTTTAGGAAGACTTCTGTTGTGTTTTAATGACTCCTGTATTATATTCAATTGGACCTTGTCAATGCCCTATGACTTTCTTACACTTTTTAATGGCAGTATTTGAGAGATGTATAAATTATGGTGTATTGTTTTGAGGGGAAATTACCCATTACTACTTCTAATAATGAAAATATATTGTATTTTCTTTTAGTGGGAAGCATCCTTTCCTGAAGCATCACCCCTTTATCCTATTGGCGTAGAACCTCTCTTTAGAAAAAAAAAATGATCAGATAATGCAAAAATAAAGGCATACTCATATTATGGCCCTCCATCTGATGCCTGCATGTCTGTTAAATTTATTTAGAAGAGCAGCTTTGCTTCTACCTTTGCTAATGTTAGGTGGTTATGTTCCCTTAGAAAATCAAAGTGCATTTTTTATACTTTTACATTGCAATGAAATACAACCAGATAAAATGATATCCATTCCAGAAAGATTAATGTTACGATGATAATGCACTGGGTGAAACAGACTAAACCCCTGTTTTTTCTTAAAGCCTTGATCAGTCCTAAGAAAGGGAAATGTTGACTGATAAAATGAGTAAATTTAGCATAGGAATCAAAAAGGTATATGTGTGTCCCTCCCACAGAGGTGCATATGGTGTAATAGAAATGACACACTTATATCTCAACTATATATTCTACCCACTTCCACTAAATGCAAGCTGTAGAATAAATACACGATACGCACCCTATTTAATATATAATGCATCATACAACTTCGTGTGAGAAATGCACCTTTCTTTTCAGGTAATCACCATGACATAATTTATTTCAAAAGAGATCACAGCGCCACAGCTGTTACCAGTGATTTAGTAATTGAATCATCAGCAGCATTTTATACATACTCATATTTATTAAAACCCTTCAGAAGCATTAGAACACATTTCAGTCCTATGGAATGAATGAAACACCCGTCTTTAAAGGGCAGTATAGACTTTGTTTTATGTTTATTGGAGACTGCAGTATGGTCAAATGTCATAGCCAGTCACAACTCGCTGTAACTCAAGCAAATAAAACACCCATATAGCCCTCTACCCACAGCATAATATACCTTCTTTCATCATCATCATTATTGTAATATTCCCACATGTCACTTTATGTAATGATCTGAGCATGTATACATGTACATGGATAATATGCAGGTGTATATTTTTAATATGCGCTCATATGTTTGTATCCCTCTATCTATTTATTGAATGCTTATAAAGTATCAAGACTGTTGTAATATTTTTTTTCATGTATTACTTCAGCAGCATCTAGATTTCTTTGAACCAAAGTGGAGGTTGATTGTCTTATGTGCACTACATATGTGAAGAACTGTTTCCTGCTGTGGATTCTTTGTGGCAGGAGCATAACTGACACTAACTGGCTCAAGAGGAGGGTTTCAGTACAACATGTACATTTTTGCAGTAGGACTGTTGCTGTACTTGCCCTCTGGATGGGAGAGATGGAAGGATTAGGTAATCTCATTTATCAAATGAGTTGATACAGCAAAGAAATAAACGCATCCACTTTTTCAAACTGTATCAACTGGTTAAATAAAACCTATTCTTTCTCCTTATGAACCCTCCTTCCCTTATATTTTTATGCACATTGTATTTTTAAAGAAATATTTTATACGTGTGTATGCAGTAAAGGCCAGATTCCATCCAGGTGGCTGTAAGGAATTAGGTGATTATTTCCAAACATTGTGGCAGAGAGGGATCTAAAGGAGGGATTAGAGAGAGGAGATTGTGGCTTTGCATCTGGGAGTTGTCATGGCTATCAAAGCTACATAGGCTGCTAGTGATGCATTAAAATGTGAGTAGATGGATGGGGAAGAGGCAGAGTTGTGAAGTTCCATCAAAGAAAGGGCAAAATGCTTTAATTTCTAGTGATGATGCCAGGGAAGCTGCTGGAGTGATTCAGAAAGTCTTAATGAGTTCATAATGATGGATAAGAAACATGATCTCAAATGTCATGCTTGAGATTTGTTTCAGGAGTTTGTAAGTGCGCTGGGATTGGGTCAGACTGGCCCAGAGATGCTGGAAACCACTGCAGCAACCTGAGCACTGTGGAACTGCAGAAATGGCAAATGTGTTCAGTGACTTCAGATTTGGGATACCCAATTTGGGTGGTCTCCAAAGGTGCCATTTTCCTGAAAGCGCTGACACCTCTTCAAAAATCGGGAGCAGTAACAGCATTTTTGATTGTGCCCCTAAAATTGGACGTATGCAAACTCAGTAGCCACTTTACAAAGGTTTAACCCAATATTCCATGTGTTAAGTAAGACTGAGGACTAGTGAAATTTGAGTTTCAATCCAGAAGGAAATACTGTTACTTATTTTACAGACTAACACTCCAGTGTATGCATATGCATATACTTATGCACAGATGTATCATTTAAGAGTCATCAAAAATTTATTTTCCACCCTAAATGCACTATAACTTTGCTTACTCTCAAACTCTTCTCGCAGGGACAAATGCTTCTTTCAACCAGCAGTCACGCGCTCTCTAACATCAGTTGTTTCCCGAAATACACGGGGCACTGTGGGGCCAGATCCTGCAGTTCTTGTTCTGGAAAGATACAGCGTTCCTTCCCGTGTAATCTGTTCTGAATGAATGGCCCGAGGTGAAGAAAACTTTCTGTAGAGAGCCTGTGTCTGCAGTCAGAATATTTCTTGTACAAGCCCTTTGCTCTCTTTTTAAAACTAATTAGTAATATTCTAACAGCAGTAGGGAGATATTTGCTTCACTACCATGCGGACGTGATGTCTCATGTCCATTCTTCTCTGACACAAGCTGGTTAATTCCTCTGCTGTTGTCGTTCTTCCTTGTGATGCAGAACCTTGGTTTAACTCATCATTAGGGGGAAGACAGTCCAGAGGGTGATGACATGGAACTGGGAGAACTGTGTTTTTTGAGGAACGCTTTTTCTTTATCACTTTTGATGTAAAAAGACTTGGGGTAAATCTATTTACTAGCAGACACCCTGAATTTGTGGTTGAAGTATCCAAGCAAGGTAAAGTGTGTAACATAAAGCATGTAGCAATGTGAAGGCATCCTCCATAATCCAAGGTGCAGCATTTGCCTGGGGTGGACAACAGGGCACTTCATCCTGAGAGAGTGGTCAGTATCTCCAGTGAGCCCATTCATGGCATGTCTGCCAGGGACCCCTCTTCTCAGTGGAAGACTTTTGTATTGTGATGGCCAGTGCTTTTAATGGTTCTTGCTAGTGTGTCTAGAATGGTCCTGTAGATCTGAGCTTTATCTGTATTCCCAAAGATACACATCTTTAATGTTAAAAAGGGGTTATTTCCTTTCTTTGTTCTTAGCTTATGACAAAGAACAATAGCATCATATTGTAGTGGTGTTTCACTGTTGTATTCAAGTGATGGTATCTATGTCTCTTTGTAATGATGGATCCCAAGAAGTGGACTGGAAGTTGAGAGGGAGATTGGTATTACAGCATTCCTGCTGAATGATGGCTTTTTAGGACGTTGGGAGTTATTCTTTAGGACAAACGTGTGCTGTGCCATTCACAGATATTACTGTCATAAGCAGCAGGTGAAGGGATTACTGTCTGGCCTCATGTTTCTTGGGTCTAATGATGTGCCTGGTGTCTGGGAGCTGCTGCCTCTGCTGAGCCTGTACACCCAGTTTTGCAGGAAGGATTGATGGGAGCCATATCATGCTCCCCTGAAGGTGCTGGGGACACCTCCTTTTGTCTCCAGCCTCTGTCCTGGGTTGGACTTGTGGTGTCCAGAAATACTCATCATTTCCTGAGCTGGCTGGTTTGTATCCACTGCACTTTTATCCTTTGTCTCCTTCATAAAAGCAGCTGAAAGAACCAAGTGTGAGGAGGATCAGTGCCCACAATTAACATTAAAGAGTTTCCTGAATTGCGTCCAGCAGTAGCATCACATCCTAAAATGACCTTAAAATCACAAGATCTAGAAACCGTATAGTAGCAAACAAATAATTTTGTGTAGCAAACAAATAACCACGCATGCTCTTTACTTTTAGGGTTTTTACCTTTTAAGACTATAGTTACCATATGACATTAAGCCAGAAATGTGCAACCAGCATTTAAATGATTTGTTGTGGTGATGCATGTGACAAACATGAGACAGGTATAGTGGAATCAAACAAATTTTGAGAAGCTGTTTCAATTGTGATTTTTCTTTGTTGCTCTTGTATATGTGTATATTTTATATGGATTATATATATTTATAAAACCTTGGCAATTTTAAATTAAGGCAGGTGTTAACCTTAACTTATTGCTAGATAGAAAGCAGACTTATTTTTGTACTCGGAGAATGTATTCAACTTAACTCTGTAATTGCTAGCAATATATGAGCTCATTATATTACAATTTAGTACAGTTAGCACCAGCTGTTATGGAGTTAATGGCAGAGCCGGTAGAAAATGACATGTAGCACGTAATACATTTAACATGGATTTAATAATAATATAAAAAACATTTTTTCTGAATCATTATCCATATTAAATTATAAAATATCGTATAGTTATTTTATCAATATGATACCTAAAGGAGGATTTGCTTACTTTGACAAGGAACACTGATGTGAAAGGCTCTATCTTAAATAACTGCACTCCTCATGTGTTATAATAATTTTACAACACATTTGAACCAGTTTGAAAGTAGCAGGTCTTGTAGAATTTTTCAAGGCTTTGACTAATGTGGGGGGAAAATCTGTTGAAGTGGGGGTTTTGCTTGGCTTTTCTTTCCTCTTGGCATGCTGAAGTATGATTGGCTAATGACATATTTTTAATGGACTGGGAAAGTATATCCCAACCTTCATTTACCCTGTGACGGGGTAATAAGGTAACAGGTCTGACAGAAAGATTAGCTGAGAAGTCTTCTCTCTGTTCTACCTGCTCCTGAGAGGTACCAGAAGTAAAGGCCTCTTCCCTCAGATCTTTATTCTTGTATGAAGTCCCCCTCAAATGAATATGAAAAATCCTTTGCAGATTGAACTTCTAAATGCACACATTATTGCTATATATCTTGTAAATTTGAGATCATACTTATACTGCATGCTGTGGGTTTTTGGGGGGAGGAATAAATAAAAAAAAAATTCCAGTTTAGTAAATCCTAAAAGGAGTAGAATTACCGAAGAACAACTTTACCAAGTGATAGTACTTGTATAAGTGTATTTGCTTTGAGAAAGGGAGAACAGATTTTTTGGAAAACACTTCATAGAAGTCCTGTTGAAGGTCCCACCAGTTGTCA
This sequence comes from Nyctibius grandis, assembly GCF_013368605.1. Taxonomy (NCBI): domain Eukaryota; kingdom Metazoa; phylum Chordata; class Aves; order Nyctibiiformes; family Nyctibiidae; genus Nyctibius; species Nyctibius grandis. The sequence goes on from NC_090658.1 coordinate 2,871,823, forward strand.
GTCACGTGTACCAGCAGAAAGTAACCCCGAAGAAGCTGAGGTCACAGCGCAGGAAGGTATTCAAGAATGCCCAACAGTCTATTTGGGAGGAGTATCCATGTTTAGCAATGCTTTAGGTGGGTGCTTAACATCTAGGTAGTGACTTCAGTGTATGTATATGCATAAGTTAAATTTAACACTTGAAATGCTCTCTTAGGTAGGAAGATATTTGTAATGAAATGTTATTTAAACAAACAGAAAAAAAATGTTTCTTTCCTCCTCCCCAATATCTCCTTTCTTTCTGAGAAGTTGCAAGAGATTGTTTATCTATATTTCTCTGGAATGATTACAGTTGAACTATTTTACTTTGTTTCTCTCTTTTTTTGTTTTTAAAAATTTCTCCTTATCTCTTCTTATCCATATCCTGGAGGTATTTGAACCTACTGTGAAGTGATGGGTCTTATATTGCCCTGGATGTGGCAAGATTTGTGACTTTTCTAATAAGGTGTGACAGCATGTTCCACACCTGAGGCCTTTCTGCCAAAAAATCTGGGTTTCCTATTCTTTGCAGGCATCACTGTTGTTGCTTTAAAATTTTATTATTGCTCATTATAGTATTTGCATTGTTGGAAACCCAAGCATTAAAAAATCATGAGGTAGGGCTGCAAATCACCTGATTTTTTTTTTTTTTTTTAAATGAATACATTGTTGGTGTTGGGTTTTTTGCCTTTTTTTTTAACCTTTGGAGATATAAACTTGGGATATGCTTTCACTTTTTCTGTGTAACCAGGAGGGCTGAAAATTTTCCACTTTTTTCTTCAATTTTAAAAGGAAAATTAGATTTTCTTGTTAATAAACAGATCCAAGAAGAAAATAGAGGTCAATGTGATTATTTTGCAGCGGGACACCAGCTGGGTCCTGCCCATGCTCAGGATAACCATGTGCAAGTCCTGTCTGAGCCAGGTACTGTTTGACTGTGCCTGGTGAAGTACTGAGCCCAAGCTAATAAACTGGTCAGCCTGCCACGAGACACAGTCATACCACAGGGAAAACTGCAAATATTGTGAAGCCTGCAGTTTATTCACAAGTTTACACTGATATGTTTATTAGGAGAGGTCCTGTTTGGAAAGGGCAAGTATCCTTTGCTGCAGTCTCCACCTGACACATCGTGGGAGGCCTTGAAGATCAAGGCTAGGACACTGAATTTGAATCGTTCTTCATGGGAGATCTGGGATGCTACACTCATACCAGCTTGTCCTCTGAGCAGGCAGGCTGCCACATTCAATACAAGCTGGAGCTTTTTCCATATGAAGAAGTTTTCAGTGACATGAAATAATATCCTCAGAATTAAAAAATGGTCCTTGCCAGAGACTGAGGGGTTCAGTTTGGCTTCTGCTAAGACAGATTTTTAACTATGTTTTAATTAGCTTAGTACATGTTTTCATTTATCATATCGTGCCGAGTACATCTAGTATTAGAGAACTGAAGAACATGATGTGAGATTGCACTTAGGTTAAAACAATGAAAAGCTAATTAGATGAAATAACTATAATGTATTAATATTTATGTATTATATTATGTAGGTTATAGAAGTTGGATTAATCTAAAATGGTGCTTATTAGAATTGCAAGTGCTGTCTGACTCCTTCCTACACTGTATGGGGAATCGACAAGGGATTTTGCTGGAAATCCAGGAAATCTGCGTTAAAGTATAATGTTTCCTGCTGAGAGGGATCCTGTAAAGCAGAGGGGGGAAATACCCGAGACTTCAGCACCGCTCCCTGTTATTTACATAGGAATGCCATTCCCTGCCTGTCCAGTTCACTTGAAAAAGCCTTGGTCAGTAATGGAGAGTAACAGATGTTTTTCTTCTGACCAGGGATACAGCGCTCTTAGACTGTTGGGGGGATTTTGGAAGCTCTTTAGAGAAGGCCAGATTCTGTATCACTGAAGACAGTGGGAGTTTGGGTTTTAGCAGCACTGAGAGCAGGATTAGCAGGGCAGGGAAAAGGGGTCATCTCTTAAAATTATTCTGGATGGAGGACAATTGGTGCCTGTGAAGTTACACCAGGCATGGATTTGCCCCACTCATTCCACCTGGAAACACTGGGATCTCTGCAGCTCTGACGGCCATAGTATGGAGAAACCCCCAGGATGGGTGTGCAGGATTCATCTCCTGTGCTCAAAGGCTACAGTTCTGTTTGAATGGACTTTTGGACAATTAAGTGCCCAGGTTTGTTGGTATTCCTGGCTTTGTCTTGGGATGAGCAATTGCATGAATGGCTCTCCCCATCACAGAAAACAAACTAGCAAGGCAGGGCTTTTTAAAATTTGTTGTTTTTTTTTGTTTTGTGCTCCCTCCCCATAGCCTGTACCAGCACCTGCTCTTCTTTGCCACAATCCATACAGAAAAATTCAGGAGGGTGGAGGAGATTGTGTTGATGTGTGCTGTGAGCCACTTCCATCCTTTAGCAGTAAAAGGTATTCCCAGTCACAGATTACATTGCTCCCTTGTTTGAATTGTTAAGGTTGTGAGGTTTTTTGGTTGGTTGTTTTGTGGTGTATTTTTTTTTTACATAGCTGTATTCTCCCAGATTACTAAAGGCTGAAATGATAAATTTTTGCAAATATCTGTAACCCAGCAGTTGTTCTGTTTGTTTTCAGAAAAAAATACTGGAGGTCACCTCCAGATTTCCTTTACACCCTGTGACCATCTTGTTCACGGGAATTTACATTAAAAAAGAATAAAAAAAAAATTTGCTTTTTCTTGTTTTGATGATGCAATTCTGACCCTTGAAATAGGGCCATTTCTGTAACTAAGTGATAGGAGCCTGACTTCAGAATTTTTTCACTTGCTTGTAAGAATGAAGCTTTTGATAGCTCTAGTTAGGCGGACACTGAGTATGTTTATATATAAATGGATTCATTGCTATTCATGTTTTCAGATGCTTGAACATTTTTAAAAGATGCTCTGCAATATTGCTTTGAAGAAATAGCACTCTCAATAAAAATGTTGAAGCTATAAATGGAGATAATCTTCCGCAATTCTTGTTTGAAAAGCACAGAGAAAAGAACGCTGTGTAAATGCGAGTATGTGTCAGACCTTTGGATTGCCTCGCAGCTCAGAAACCTTTACCTCTCTGCAACACAGAAGCAGTGATTTGGGAGGGTGTCTTAATTTTTGGCATGCACATCATCACACCAAGTGAAGATAAAGAAGATTTAGATCTTGGTTATTATATTCTAAGCAGGCTACCAGCATGTCTTTGTGAACTGGGTGCTTTTTGAATTGTTTCCCTGCCAATACATATTCCAAGCATGTATTATATTTCATTGATATTTGTAAAAAGTAAATATTTTTTTTGTATTTTATTCTAGAAAATATTTCTTCTCGAAATTATTTTTGTGCATTGCTTCCATTAAAAAAGGATGGAAGCGTTGTTTTGCAAACCTGTGCTTGTGATTTGGCTGATAATATAAAAAATAATAGTATTTTAAAGTGTTGGTTTTGAGTAGGCTATAGGATAATTTTCCCACCCTGCTTCTCAGAAGATAATTAAAATATTATTAAACAAAATAACAGAAGCCATTAATGAAAAAAAAGTTTCTTAAATATGGTACCTAGCTTACATTTAAAAATGCAAGCCACTGATTTAGTTAAAAATACATGTCTTGATGCATGTGACTCTAAACTTTGGAGCACTAAATTATTGTAGAGTTGTGCGTATACAGCATATGGCTTTCTGGGGCAGAGCAGGCTCTTCTATAGCTATATTTCCAGAATTATTCTATCTAATTGTTTTAAAACAATTAGAAAACTAAGCAAAAGTGTGTGCATGTGCATATGTTTGAATGAGCATGCGTGACTGCAAACAGCATATCTGTAAGCAAAAATATATGATGCATATACGCAGACTGAAATTTTATCAAAATATTCAGATTATAATCTGAAGGGTACATAGTAATCATGCATTATGCAAATCTAGATGTGTATTCTATATCAGATATAAAATAGTTTCACTATGAAACAGCAAGCATATGGCATCTCGGTTCTGCTTAATATTGTCAGGCTCAGGAGTTAATTTAGGACACTTGATGTGAATGCTTATTTTTTTTTTTGCTGATAGCGTGTCACATTTTGGATGATGCATAACTGCATTGGCAGACAAATACATTTAAGTGTTTTGGAGATCTTTGTCAGTGGGAGTTTTGTCAGCTAATAAAGATTGTGTGTTTTGGCCCTAACTCTGTTAAAAATAAATTACAAATTTTTTTTTTTTTGTCTAATGCAAAATTAAAATGAATAAACATCATAAAGCTGAAACCTATCCTAGTGGCTGTTTGAAAATTCCGGAGATGTGGCACTAGGGAGCGACCATCATTCCAGTGCAAAATGTGCCGAGCTATTTTCAATGGAAAATGAAGAGCAGAAATAGAAGACTGAAATAACAATGGGCTGATTGCTTTCATTTTTTTGGTGTAGTTTAACATTGCATTAAAGAGAACAACTGAGTTTCTACATTTTTCCTATTTTCTTGTCGTGGATATATTAGCATTACATGATGCATACTAATTATAAAGTTGGCTGTAACAAGAGTTCCTCTTGTGAATCCATTTAAGAACTGATTGTTTACTATCTTTTTCTGTAAGTATAAAATTTTAATTATGCCACTGACAGGAACTGTGCGTGATACAGTGCTCTACATTTATCACTGGGAGAGGGCCAGTTGCAGAGCTGTTTGACTTTGGAGAAATCCTGATGCGCTTGCAATGTTGAGCAGCAGGTGCCACATTATTATGTACAGAAAAGCAATTAGGAAGCATATTGGATGAATGGGGAGTGCATTAATATTAGCAAGTACATTTGTCAGTGGTTTTGATGCGAGTCTTTTTCTTTTCTTTATGCAACATTAAGATTGTGGCTCTCATAAATTCTCCCCTTAAATTGCCATCTGTTCCCTTGTCATGCAGTAGTGAGGTAGAGAAAAGTTTTCTTGACAAAATGAAAAGAATTTCTTTTATTTAAAGTAGAAGCAAAGGAGCCTGCACAAAGTGGGAGAATTGTAGGTTATGCAGTTGAGCTTTGTATGTGTTAAGTAATTACTGTTGAATATAACATTAACTATAGAACAGTTAGGATTTTTTTTCCCCCCTCCCCCTTCTAGATTTCAGTTTTTCAATGGTTTCATGTGTTATTAAAATATGGTGTGAAACAGTTTTAGCTATATCTTACAGAAAGGCTGGCAGCCCAAACCAGGTGTCTCTGCCCCAGGGTTTTAGTAGGGATCAGGACTGTGCTTTTGGAGTGCATCTCCAGTGGGCCCCAAATCCCACGCTTTGGTTCATGGCGCAGAGCACTTTGGACTGGCCAAGAACCACGTGAAACTAAGCAGGAAGGTACGCTCTGCGTATGCGTGTACCACTAAGAGGCGTTCCATTTTGAGACCAGTTTTCAAGTAAATGCCCCAAAATGTTTGGGGGTCCTCAGCATCAGCTCTTGCACCCTAGAGAGCTGCTTTTTGTGGACTGTGATACCTGCTAATGCAGATGTGGCTGCCATGTCCTGGTCTTGACCTTACGTAAAGCTCTTCTGATAACTTCAGTGGGTATTTTATCCGAGCAGTCCGTAGAGCAGAGAATGTAAGTGACAACGATCCAGTATTGCCATCTTCAAAACCAGGGAGACAAAGTGTCAGAGCTGTGTTCAGACTCTGAACCAGTGATGTCTGGGCAAACTGCTCCAGGTCTGAAGTTGTCGAACTCCATATCAAACACTATTTATTTTGGAACAGGCTTTATTTTATGCCAATTTAAAAACTTCTGCTTATTGTTCTGGCTATATATATCTGGCGAGGATATTTGTCTTGAGGGGAGGACTGGCATGTGTTTCTGAGGAAGCAGCTACCTTAACAGAAAGGTTGGAAAACATCAAAAAAGAAAGGCAGAAAGCAATTTTTTAAAATGCTGGCACAAAAGAAGTACAAATACTGTGCTTTTATGGAGACATGCAGGAAAGAGAAAGTATCTCTGGGTCCCTGTTTTTTCCTGAAAAATAATCTAAGAGGGAATACCACTATCCTATGTATGTTGTTTCTTTTGCCTTTTGCTGTAAATATGTTTATTTTGATGATTGCAGATTGATGTAAAACTGAAATCGCTCATGGCCCAGACAGGTCAAGACAGTACGAAGACTTCTCTCCTGGCAACCGCCACTTTCGTGTTGCAGTTCAGTCTTTTGTGTGTGTGCATGGGTTTGCATTCATGGAGAATGAGTGGTTTAGCCTGTTTGGGCTACCTGCTCTCTTTCTGTGCCAGCCAGCACTTACGGGGAATAAATCCCTAAAATGACGTCTTCATCTAAAAAGTGCAGTGTCAATTCTAGCAGACAAGTCAACCAGTCCTAATTCTGAACTGTATCAGCAGCAGAACTTAACATCTTTTCATTCTTCTTTACTCATGTCCCTGTTGGGTAAAGTCTTCAAAGCCCAAGACAATCTGTTTTAGAAATAGTATGAAGTGAAGAACGAGCAGTGTGAGCTACAAGCGGTGGCAGCAGCAGTTCCAATGATACTTTATAGAGTGGGCTTGTGACTGCCAGCATGGCTGGTTACAGGATTAGCTCAATTGGCAGGCTGGCTGCATAAAAAGTAGTGGTTTTCTGTGGGACTAAGCCCCAACTCTTTGGCTGTTCCTTTAAGACTTCTGCTCTCTACTTGGCTAATTATGAAAAAGACAGGTTGTTCTTCCCGTGCGGCAGACCTGCTTGGTTTCTAGCCCGCTCATTCAGTTGTGGGCCATTCCCAGAGAAATACCTGTCCTGGGATGCCAGACTGGCCCTGTGCTGTTCTCCCTGAAACAAGAGTTTGTATCTGTTTCTGCCATTTTTTCAGGCCTTTTATTACCTTTATCTTTGGTCACAATTAGTCTACCTTACAGGCTGTTTTTCTAACATGTCCTCAATCACTACCTAATCTTTACACACCATAAGGCTGTTCCTTTCTGTTCCAGATTTTTTTCCCAACATCATCTTTCTCTCCCCCTCTGGTACATTGTTTCTCTCTCCTCTGTCAATACACAATAACAGTTATTTTTTGTGTATGCATTCCTGTTGCTCTTGATATCATTGCTAAGATCTGATTTTTGTCATCTTCTGCAGTTGCTTTTTCCTTCTCATTTCACAGAACATACGCACTCTTCTTGATCTCCCTACGCTGCCAGATTAAACCTCTCGTACTAGTTTCTGTATCTTCCTTGTCCCCAGCACACTGCAACCCCTTCAATTCAGATATAGCTCATCATACATGAACAGATTGCATCTGTTCAAAAAAGAGCCCCAATCCACATAGTATTCATTTAACCAGCATTGATAGTAGTGAATTCATTTGAGATTCATATGGATGTCATATACTGTGAGTTACAGTGTAAGCATCAGTTAATGGACACTCGCAGTAAAGTGTTCCCTATCAAATAATACATCACTGAGCTACATCAAGTGGTTTATGTATTTTTTTTTTTTCTTCTATGATTTCATCGTGGCTAAGGAAGGTATCTAACGGTATGATTGCCTGGCCTTGTAGGATATTTCTTTAGCAACCAGCATTGCTTAATGTTTTATTGATGTATTTTTAAATAATTTATCTTTAAACCTTTGTTTAATGGATGTATTTTTATTCAGAATTTGATACCAGAGAAGGTAGGTCTGACAGTTTGTGTTTGCACTCTGACAATATTTCTCTTGTGAACTTTTTTTAGCTCTCTTAGATAAACAGTGATTTTATGTTTTTTCATCTCTATTTTTAATTACACAGTCTATCATTTCAAGTGGCTTGTATTGATATCTAACAAATGTATTAGGCAATGTGAACAACAGTTTATTTTTCTTCAGCTGTATTTCAATTTCCACTAAATGTGATAAATATAAACCATAGCTGCTCAAGGCACTATCATTAAAATCCTGGGCATCTCCTATAAAAGGAGTGCCTAATGCTAACAGTGAAATATTCGAGAGGTGGGATTTCCAAAAGCAGTCATTGTTTCCCAAAGCCTCTTCTCACTGAAATGAGGGCAATGCTAGAAAGCTCTGGTAATGGTTCACGCTTGAGATTTGTAGGTTAAAGTATATTCAAAGTTTTCTGAGTGCTACCAACTTCTTCTGGATTATATGTTGTAAGTATTTATTCTTTAGCTGGGTGATGTTCCTCTTGCTTTCTGAAGCACCTTCATTGGCTCTGCGTATCTTTTTCCCATGACTGGTGCAGCAATGGGGCAGGAGATTGCAGGACCAGGGAGTCCTCATCCCTGGCAGTGAGATGCGGTGGGGCTCCTGTGCTCCCCAGGAGCCAGGCTCAGGAGCAGCACAGAAAGCAGCATGTTTGTTGTGTGTGTACTGGAATTAAAAAAAGCCCAGTGAAGCTGTATTGGTAAATGGATACAGACGAGTAGGCAAGATGAGAAGTGTACTGAGGATCTTCTAGAGGAAATCTCTTCCTTAGTGAGAGAGATCTGAATTCTCAGAATGCATTTTCTACCTTGAAAAATACACAGAGGATAAAAAATATATTCTGTATCTTTTTTTTTTTTTACATTTCTGAGATTCTGGTGCTTTGCCAACGTTTCTGCTAGGTTTTTGTGTATTTAGCCTTCTGAACATCTCAGGCAGTATTTTAAATACAAGTAAGAAGTATAAGGCTGAGCTGATGTTTGGGCATAGCTTGCTATAAAAATATGAACATACACTTCTTATCCTCTTTAAATTTTAAAAATTGAAACAAATCTAAAATGTGCTGTCCAGCCTGTATTTTTGCCATGTTTTATTCAGTGTAAAAATAGTGTAGGCATTCACCGCATCATCTATTGTACAACTTGGCTATGTTTGAACTAAAGCCCCACCATCTTAAGACAACACTTTGATGTGGGTGTTTCTTTAAGTCTTAAAGGCACACACTGCACCATCAAAGGTACATGTGAACTTTAGGGTATTTACCTTGCTTAATGAGAAATGTTTTCCCCATTTTTTCACCGTGACATTTTTGTACTGTACAATGTTTCTGTGTGTTCTTTTTCTATTTAAAATTTAAAGAGCTACATTTGGGAGAGGAACAATGTAGGTAAAAGAGACCCCTGGAGTGTGTCTGATGTGATAGTTCTCTTCTGTGGCACCATTTTTCCTCCTGCTGTGGGAGAGCTAAATGATAGTGCCTTATACCTTACTGAATAAAGCCTAACACTGTTTCCAGCTGTGAACATGTGATCAGGTTTTGTGTTTGATTTTTGCACGCAAGTATACTACTGCAAGCATACCCACACACTCCTATGCAAACACTCCGTGTGGGAATTATTGTTGACTCGGTCATTAATCTGCCCTCAATTAATCACATTAAATATTAAGGTGCCTTTCTGTGCAGAGAGGTACGACAGCCTCTTCTGTTTTACCTTGGTGGAGAATTGCTCCACGACCAATTTACTTTGTGGCTAAAGATGTTGAAAGATGTGTTGAGACATGTTGTTAGATGAAAACTGAGCAGAAGACTATTGTCTGATCCTGAAACCCTCTGAGGATTACTCGGTAATCCTATTGATATTGTTGGGAGTGACGGTTGTAAGACCTAGCTCCTAATTGTTACATATGTATCAAAAGTAACATAATATTTATTCTGTTTTTTCATGAGTGTTTATTTTTTAAAATGCAGTTAATCTTTTCAACACTGCTCGTAAAACATAACAGTGCTCGTTCTCTGGATAGAGACTTGTATTTCAGTGCTATTATGGTGACTGTGACTACATTTCTTAACCAAAGGATTAAACAAATTAAAATCACGCCTTTTATTTTTCCCCCCAAAATGAGATCCATTGTTGTGAAAGCTGAAGACCTGCACTTGTATTCTTCAAGAGTGTGGCATGTCATGTTGTTTGTTAAACACCCAGAACTCATAATATCCTTCTCTCTGGCTCACTGAACAGCAGAAAAAAATGGGTCCTGAAGGAATACATTTCAGAGACAAAGAAGAAAAGTTATTTTATTTTTAGTGATCAGATGGCATAATTGTTGGATGGCGTTAAGTGGCTCTGAATATGAGGGGAGGGAGGATTAATTTTTGAGTAAATGAGCAACATCTGAAATCACCAGAGGGGCCTGATCCTTTTAGCACCAGCAATGGTGTAGTTGTGCCATTGATTTTTTTTTTTTATTTTATTTTTTTATTTTAAGAAAAGAAAAAGCTAGCAGCTGTCATGAAAGACTTGTGCTCCTCAGAGTGAAGCAGCTTGCTCCCTGCAGGCTCACTGGATCTCGGTGAGTGCGACTGCTTGTACTTTCAAGACTGTTTGCCAGCTTTGTATTATGCACTCGTAGACAGACACCCCCGAGTTCAAGTAATGCTGAGAACGTGACGGATCCCTGTCAACAGAAGACGAGATCACTCACAGTAAAGGACAAATGAAGCTTGTGGTTCATAAGTTCAGCTTGTTTTTGTGGTGTTGGCCATTAACATTGGTTAAGTGTGGTTTTTACATTTTCTGTGTCATTTTCCTTTTGTTACATGATGAGGATGGATGGTTTTGAACTTTGCAGCAATTAGAGATGGCCGTAGGGGTTGTATTTTAAAACTGAAAGGAGTGTTTGCTTTTGTGAGAAAAAACAGATTTGGAAAGCTTGTGATGGAAGTAGAAAGTGTAAAACAACCAGCAGATCCGCAAAGGCAGCACTAGCAGCAAGGATGTAAAAGAGCAGCAATCTGTAGATGGCTATCACAGAAGATGTTGCAGTGCTGCAACAAGGTCTAGGTGGATGACTCCATCCCCACATCCCCCCCGGACACCTGCAGGACCAGAACCTGATCTCGGGGAAGCTGGAGCCAGGCAGACAAAACAAAACGTGGCACAAGCCCTGTGAGCCACTGACCAACAGTGTCCATCCTCCTCTAATTAAAATGATTAATTATTCCTTCCGCTACTGCCGAAGGAATGTATTACACACTTCAGGCGTGAGAGGAAGTAGCAGAATAAAAGCAACAAGCAGCTCTGGCAGGAGCGGAGTGAGGGCTCTGGGCAGCAGGTGCACTTGGCGAGAGGGTGGAAAGAAAATGCTGTGGCTTTGGCAGCTGCTATTCAGTATATGTCCAATATGTAGTCAGGGTAGAGCTGGTGACAGCCTGTTCCTGGAGCACAGCAGCACACCAGAATGAGTCACGAACGGTTCTTCGATTCACCATTGCGTTTGTCTTTGTATCCTCACTCACACCTGTGCAATGAGTACACGGCAGGTGCTACACCAAAATAAACAGGAGTGTTTTACACCCACTAACCACTTATGGGTATTTCTCTGCAGCGTGCTATGACACACCTATGTAAGGGACCTGACAGTCAGGTAAGAGTAGGAGAAAGGATGATCGAGGACACACAGGGCAAAAAGGCTTTTGTTGTTGTTTTTTTTTCCTTTCATAGGGATTTGCATGTGTGCTTGGTGTTTTATTGGTTAGTGAGGCTATCTTCATTCTTTTAGCCTGAGCTCAGACATCTGGGAGGTTTTGGAAGGCTTCCAGCAGAAAATTAGAACTTCTGGATCTGGATCCAGTCAACGTTAACATCAGCATCAAGACTCCTACTCGTTTTATAGGAACTGAATCACACTCTTGACCTGTTTGTAGCTGTCAGCACTGTCTGTCTGGCAGATGCGACCTTTATAGCAGCAGAAGAAAGATGATTCCTACCAAGACTGGCTCTGAAGAAAGCAGAAACAATGGAGCCTGAGAAAACAGGGACAATGTTTGTGTTCATAGTAATAAACTGAAATGTAGTGGAAGAAACAAGACGGGTGTTGCAGGAGGTAGCACCGATGGGTGCATAGTCAGAATTAAGTGTTTTCTTCCTTATGAAGTAGCAGTTGGCTGCAATTTTATTCTTTTCTCCTGTGTACTTATGAGACACTTTATTCCAGATTCATGACTTACCACGTAGATCCAGTTTGTTGTGGAAATAGTGGTACTTAATAATTACTTCTGAGGCCCTCTTAAAACCCCTTCCGAAGTCTTCATTTAAAGCAAGCACAGTACAAAATAGGTTTCTCAAAAAATCAGCACTTTTTTAAAAAAAAAAAAATTGTGTCTGTCAGGAACACAGAGCATTAATTCATAGCTCAGAAAAATTACTTTCTGGCCTGCATACGTGGAAAAAAATCTTCAGTTTGTGTGTGGTCACTACTGGTTGGTGCCTGACAACTCAACTCAACTGATCTCCTGCATTCTTAGAGGGAGATCTTTAAAACTGCATCAATTTGGAAGCAAAGTTGCCTGTACTGGTTGACAAGGGAAGCATTTCAGTTGTTGTCCATCTTCATAAATAAGATATAATTAGCAATAAATTTTTTTCTAGAACTTTCAGAAAAGCCTGCAGCAGGGAGCTTGCAATTGGTGAAATTTATTCATGATATTTATATTGTGGATTTTGCTCTAATTTAACTCACTAGTGTGAAAGCATTGTTTAAAAGATTTAGGAGGACTAGGCTAGGTAAAAAAAAAATAAGAGCCAAGTTGTTGAAGATTATTAGAGAAGTGAGGTGTAAGACTTGTGTTCTCTTGGTATTGAATAACAATTCCCAGGCTGGGCACCTTAATGGATCCTAATGCCTCTGTATCATTTCATGGGTTGCCAAAACAGGCTTTGAACACGCCAAAACACCTCTTAATGATTTAATGTCTGGGTTTATTTTTTGTTGAAAAATCTGTGTCTCTGACAGCCGACTGACAGCAACAAGTGAAATGGAGAGGAATACTGGCCTTGTGTCCCGAACAAGCTGGCAAACCTTATTTGTCTGGAATCCATTCTGTGCTGTTCCCATGGAGCTGAAACGTGCAGCCTTTCTGTTCTGTACGTAGCCAGGAATTTATATCATCAAGTAATTATACGACCCTATTAATTAAAGTAGTCCTGGTATTATATGGTGACTGGAGAGAAAATTAAGGCATTTGTTAGCATTACATCAGTTTCAACATTTTCAATACCCAATACTTTGGACAGCAGGATTTAGAAGCAGAGTCTGTGGATGTGAGGTGTGACTGAAACCAATCAATACTGAAGTCAAGGGAATGATGGCAGCATTGAGAATTTGCATTGAGATCTTCTAACTGCTGGGTTGTGGGATCAACTCTAGCATAGAGCTGTAGTTAGTGAAAATTATTACCACCTGTTTTCTCTGGGCTGAGGGAAATAATTTGCAAGAGTCATTCTGTCTTTCAGTAGGTATACGTCTACCTCATATTGTACATAACTTCCACCTGAAGAAAGGTCAAGACTTAATGTGGAAAGAAACTGAACTCTTCTCTTACTGACTAGTCTGTGAATAAGAGAAATTTGCTCCTTAGCAGTATGCATTTTACATAAAAGTCCATTTTCTCACAAAGGGGAGGATATGCCCTTACAGGATGTAGAAGGGGCATGGAGCAGGATTTTAGCTGTATACTACAGCTGGTGATCCTGCTGACCTGTGCTTCTATAAAAATAGTGCAAAAGTTCATGTAACAGATCTGAATAGTTGGAGGGGAAGAATCAGATGGCTTAAAATATTCCTTAGCCCACTATTATCTTTGTGTTAAAGAGGATTGTGAAGGTTATGCAGCATGTACCTCAACCTGATTTTTTTCCCCCAAGCAGCCTATGATGTTATCTTCACTTAACAGGATTTCTTTGAGAGTTTTTTACAATGTATAGTTATGCACTGTTTGTATAATTATAAAATCAAGAGTGCAGTTATGGTCTCAGTTTTGTGACTGGATAAAAATGAGGAGAAATGATGAATATAAGAAGAAAGGGTGACAACAAGCAGTGACAGGTTCAATAGGCAGTTGATGCTACCTTCTGAAATCTCTATCAGCTTCAGTCTTTCTGGAGGGGACGGGTTTGCTAGCCAATCTAGCAGAGAGTGTGTGAAGGGTTTTGTGCCTTTTAAGAGGGGAAGGACAAAGTAAGCTTGGAAGGTGTGGCAGCTGGCCAGGAGGAACGGAGTGAATGTGTGACTACATTGGGAGACTGAGTGGTTTCCAGAAAGAGATGAAAAGTACCAGCTGATGACTAGAAAAGGTAAGTAGGAGGAAGTGTAGAAAGGAGCTTCTGCATGGGAATTCTAAAAAGAGTATGAAAGAGCCTAAAATAGCAGGAAAGGACTGTGCTGTGCCATCAAGATGCATAGGGACAATGTCATTCAAAAAGCAGGTGAACCGAGTGAGTGTTAACTCCCAGAAAATGGGAACAAAGCTGAGGTGCAAGAGTCCAGTGAAATGGCTTTATTGAAACCATACTGTCAGCTCTGGTCAGCTGGCCAGTGATCTCTGCCATGCTGTGAAGGTCAGACCTAGGGATGTGGACGATCCTGCAGGGCACAAGGAGACCTGTCAGGGCCCCATGTGCCAAAGCAGGGTGCTCTTGGTTTGGGGAATCCACCCACTTCATGCCTGAAGTGAGAGTTTTCTTCTGTAGAAGAGAAAGCTGCTCTCCTTTCAGCTTGCTGAGAGAGCCTCCCGAGCGTGAATTGAGCGATGCTTCTTCTGAATTTGCAAATGGTTTGAAACAATAGCTCTACAACGTGCACGCATTGTCCCCTCTAATCATAACAGGCTGTTAACTATAAAACCTAATTAAGCAGTTCAACAGTTAATAACAACCCATCAGTTAGCAGGAACATCAAGATAATATGTTTGTCCTGCTGTCCCAGACTACCTTCCCAAGCTCTCTGGTACGGAAAGCCCGAATGCTATTTTCTGCTGGGATCTATAATTTCTGTTATAGAACTGGTCAAAAATCAATGCAAGGACTTGCTGGCATACTGAATATTGAAAGTGGGGGACTAGTAGAAATAGAAATCGATTTGGTTCCAAGATAAATGCTGTCAGGTTTAGGATGTTAATGTTTGAACTTACCAAGTTCAATAAAACTTAAATTTCTTAATTTTAGTAGGATTGTCCTGGAGTTGAAAGTATTTTGTCTCGAGGAACTGTCCATTTCAAAGACAGTGCAGACAGGGTGCGTGGTCCTGACCTGGGAATTTTTGGTTTTCCCTCCAGTGCGATGCAGGCACTCTGTGTGACATGTACTATGCATTTGCCTTTACTTGAGGCAGCTCTTATAATTCTCTGCTCTGTTCCAGGAGTTATATGCTCCTTGAGGTCATCCTTTGTGCACATCTCCTTGGGCTCCACCTGAATACTGGATAGGCCTGTTACTCTCACCCCTATGTGACAGTCTCTTGTTTTCTCTTCTGACCCTCCTTTTTGTTTTCTGCTGATTTTTCCAGGATCCCTTCCATTCCATGACAAGCTCCCTAATTTATGTGACTCTAAAGCCTGTATTTGCCACTGTCTTTATACATTCACATGCATTACGTCACCTCATCAGTGCCTTCACAGATGTTATCACCACTCTTAGTATGAATAGTTTGGCTAGTTTGAGTGCACGTGTCCCAATGCATCCTGGACAGCTTGTTCCCTTGCCTGATACAAGACACCTTCCCATCGGCATGTATCTGTAGTATGTATCAACACAGTTGTATTATCAAAAGCATTATTTTTAAAATCTCAAATTTGAAAATATTACAGTAGTACAAACCAAAAGGAGCTTTGTAAAGGTTAGGTGAGAGCATCAGCGCAAGTCAGTGCCATTTTGGATCCTAAGGCACTTTTTTCTGTTTCTGATGCAAAACTAAATAATGTCTAGCCGTAGATCAGTTAATTTCTTCTACACCAACTGAAAAATACTCAGCATATGTAATGATCTTTTCTTCCTCTCCCTAGATACACTAGTTTGCTTCTGCTGCTGAGCATTAGCCAGTTTTATGTCATTCTTAGTGTAGTAAATAGTGCCTTTTGTATTTCAGATTCTTTAGTTTTCTGTTTGATGTAATTAATACCATACATACCTTGGTGCTGCATTATTGTGATGGACATAGGTGTATCTGTATGAAGGATGAACGAGGCCAACCACGTGTGCATGGACTGCATTTTGGTATGGAATTCATTTACTAGTAATGAAGAAATAGGCTGCTTAAACTTGCCAAAACGTGCTGCTGCGCTCTTGAGCTGGATGGAAAAGACAGAAATGCCAGTAGAGCAGTCACCTGTGTTCTCTAAAACTATTCCTCAGCAAAGGACTCTGCTCTACACCTTTAAGTATTGTTTGCTTGTGCATACTTTAAAAAGCTTTGCAAGAATTGGAATGTGAATCTATATGCATTTTCTTGGTCAACAAGAGGTAGATGTAATATGAGAAGATTTCACTGAAGCATAGCTGTGAAAAATGGCACTCTCATTATAATGATCTAGGAAGTGAAATTCCAGTGTCTGACTACAGGCAAGGTAAAATACACTGTGTGATAGGCTATTTTGCTGCTTTTAGGATAGATGGCTGCAGAGGGCTTACGTATATCAGCCAGTGTCTTGTCCATCCCATTCTGTATGAGAGTTGGAGAGACAACATATAAACACATGAATCTAAAAGTTAGAGGAAGAATCTAGCGTGGTAAATGGCATTCTTCTAGTTAGTAACATATTAGAGGTGGGTTTGTTTTAATGACAATCTTGAAATAATTGTTGGTTCGTTGTTTGGTTTTTTAACTTGTTAAAACCAAGAACTTAAATCTGGATATTTTCTTTCAGCACAAATAAAGCCCCCAAATTATGGAATCCCTTGGGATTATTTTGGGATATGCTGAATATACTTGAACTCCAAAGAGGTCACTGAGAGCACCAAACTGAAGTTAATGGGAGCTAAATATTCCAAACACTGATATTTGAGTCTTTCATGTTCTTCGTGTGTCATTGGAGCAATGGTCTCTCTGCAGCAACCACAGTTGGATCTGCAGACCACCACTCCCTGGTCTGGATTAGTGCAGGTCCAGGGTTTACACTGGCATTGCAGCACACTGGGTCCATAGGATGTGCGATGACCACAGTAGGACAGGGTCTTGGTTGTACTACACAGCTTGTCCAGAATATGACAGAGTGATCTCTGTTTTCTAGACCATTCGTTTCCTATTGAGTCATAATGCTATGAAATCACTGAAACCAGTTTTTCAGGACCTGAATTTGTTTGCTGGCTATTCATTCCTGAGTCCCGGCCTCTCTTTTTGGCATAAAGGCTGCAGCATGGTATCAGGGCTATTTGTGGTACAAGTGCCATCCGTTCTTACCATAAACCAATGATGTGCTATTTCAGGTAGTACTGACATGCTGCTGTGACCAGCTGATGGAGCCACATAACATAAATGGCCCAAAGGGATTTTTTTTTCTCTTCCAGCAGTCTCCTGAAGGCTTGGAATTGGCGGAGTGCATTTGTACTTCCTCCACTTCAAGCCAGTGAGTGGTCCTATTAACTCTAACGGAGCAGTTCTTGGGTTTAGTGTTAAGCAGGTGCTTATGTGTTTTGTTGTGCCGGGCTGAACTTGGTAACCCTGGGAGAATGCCTGTTGTAGCGTACTGACCCTGTTTATTACTCTCTTTGCTGAAGGAGATCACAACCAGAGGTGGCATGGCTGCAGGATTTCCTGGGAAATTATTTATCATTTAATGCAAGCAAACTGCAGCCAATAATTGTAAAGGACAACTCTTGCTGTTCACACAGAGCCCAGACGTCTTGGGGCAAGAATTTGATGTCTCTACTAATTTCTGATGAATCATGATTTTTCACATCAGGCAGTGTCACTTGCCAGCAAGTTGTGTCCTTACAGATTGTGCCACTATAGCTGAGATAATGAAGTGTGATGTTCAAGATTTTGTCCTAAAAGCAACAGCAACAAAATGCCTTCATGTTGGGTCACTGCTATCAGCTGAAATTTATTGCAGTTGAAAGAAGCTGGGCAGATGTTAAACCACTCGTGCTACCCACGAGCCAGGGGGTTCCTCTGTTTATTATTTCCCGGCTGCTTGGCACGTTCTTGTGACACACAACAAACCCCCATTATGAAGGATTATATGATGAGGCAACAAGCATGTGAAAGATAGCAACCAAATGGTGACTCCCAATTACATGAAAAATTACTATAATCACCCCTGCTGTAACACCCGTCTGTTGGCAAAGTGGTTGATCCCCTTGAAAAGCTTCAGAAGACCCACTGTATTAAATAAAAATCTCAGTTCTGTGTGTAATCATAAAAATTAACACTGTCACTTTAAAAAAATCAAATTGCTGTCCTAAAGGGAAACCTACTAAGCTGTGTAAAGTAGCTATTATGAAAATGTTTAGCCTTTTGAATGTATTTCAGACAGCATTTGTGTTGCCAGAATTGTCAGCCAAAAACTCACTAAGCAGATTTGTCAGTAGCTGAGGCCATAATCTGTAAAACAGACATTGGCATAGAGATTAAAGATCAAGAGAATTATATAGTTTTTGTTACCATATGCCAAGATTCTTCTTTTTTTTTAAAAAAAAAGTTCATTTTGTGGGGGTGTATCTTCAGGGCTGCTGCTCTTTCTGTTTTGTTGTCTCAAACAGTGGAATTTCCTGTCAGAAAAGGGAAACTGTTTTTATTCCCATATTTCAGGCTCCATGTAGCTGTCACCCTTACGCATTGCTCAGTTTTGCGTAGTGTTTCACAAAACCATAGTTACATACCGCAATTCTCTTGCTTCATGTATGTAATAGTTGCATTTCTCTAGGACTACTGCCCTCTCCAGCAGAGGAGACCACTTCCCAAGCTGTTGTCACGTTGTGGGCCAAAGAGGAGCTTCGCTGCTCTGCAGGCAGGCTGGGAAAGGGGGGCTTCCTACAAATAGGCCTTGAAGAATGACTAGCTCATGCTGCTGCCATCCACTGATGGGTTACTGCTTTCAGGACAGAAGACTGCATATTGGGGCACCTGGTCTTTGTGGGCAGGATTGGAATAAATTTGCTTGGTACTTGGGCCTCCATTGCTTTCTGAGTTTGTACCTGCAAAATAGGCCAGAAATTGGGTCTTTGGGGTCTTCCTGCTCTAAAATAACAGACCTTGACCCTGTGGTCATTGGTATAGTATTGGTGAGGTGACACCGTTTGTGTCCCTAGCAAGGTGGATCTGTCTTAATTTACCCACTGGAGAGTCTTTTATGAAGAAGAGCTTAAAGAACATCAAAGTAAGAATGGGGAGATGACTTTTTAAGAACCTAGTGAAGGCAAGGTTTGTTAGAGATCTCGAATGGAAACTCCATTGTGTATGCAGGTAGGCAGTATCGTTGCTGGGGCAGCTCTAAATTTGTCTTGGAGGACTTACTACTTATTTAAATTAGCATTGGAGAAAGATAAACATAGAAGAACACACTCTTAGAGGTACTGTCTATGAGGAAACAATCTGCTGTGTCACCTTCTAATGATGGGTTTTGCTGTTGCCTCAAAACCAGTTTTAGAGCCACCATAGTTTCCTTCCGTAGCTTAAAAGGGCTTATCTGGAAGGGGAATAACTTGCTTGAGTCATAAAATCTGTTGTCTGTGTGCTATACGCACCCTTGACTGTTTTGATTTTCCCTACTGAGTGGGGCAGTTTTGAACCCAACATCTTTCTATTCCAACAGTTTAAAAAAAACCCATAGTTGCTGGATTCTTACTAGAGCTGTGGAAGTGGGCAGTGTCCTGTCACTTGGGCTAAACAAGCACTCATTGCATCTTTTTGCTTGGTCAAAAGATAGGGAGCTGGCTTTGTGGTGTTTCTTACCACTTATAATGTGTGCCGAGCCCTACCTGACAAAGTTCTTACCTACTTCATATTGCTGCAAAGAAATAGTAAATTAGAACCTATAAAGCACGGGGTCAGGGTTTCAATCTATGGCTTTTCTTATACAACTTGAATTAAATCAGTCAAGGTGGAAAAACTGAAGAAAAATGTATCTACACCTTGATTTGATAAGGCTGAGTCTGATTGCTGGTGTTTCACATTCGTGTCATCTAAATGTGTGGCGTGTATGGGGGATGGGAGCAGAGGAATAGTTTGAATACCTGTTTTCTTTTTGGGGTGTTACAGCCCTTCCCCCATAAGAGAGCTCTACCCTGTAGGAGGTCTGATATTGGTAGGTCATTGCCAAGTGCAAGCATGTATAAAGTACAAACTACTTAAATACATCTCCATATGTCACAAAATGAAGTGTGTAAGATGGGTTATGACTTTCCCTTTGAACAATCCAGAAGCCTAGCAGTATCTGGAAGAGGTTCTGTGCTTCCATGTAATTCTTTGGGTATCATCTTTCTGCTGTGTTACGGTGAGGCTGACAACAGTAAAACAGAGGGAAGTCGTTCGCCATTGCTTTATGTGTTGCCAGCCTTGTTGGTACCATGGGCTTGGTCTCACTGCTGCGGGGTTCTTGTTACGGATGCGGCTGTAAAAAAGCGTGCGTGTCTTTCCATAGCAGGTTGGCTCAGCCTTCCCCAGACAGCACAGAGTAGCAACCTGTGAGAGGGTTTCTGCGTGGTGCCACTGTGGGTGCTTGCTGAGCTTTGTCATCCCCTGTGAAGGCTGCTCTCGAGTACTGCTACTTGTGATTGCGCAGCCACAACATCCATGAACGCTTCTGCTTAGGTTAGTCATGAACTTACGTGCTCCACGTATGCTATTGTTTCTGCGATATACAATACTACATGCTGCAACCCTGGAGGCCAACAGGACAATCACTGGCTTGTGCAAAGAACCGCCTTTATGCGGAGCCGTTGCGTGGCTGTGAGTGTAAAACCGGGGCGCACCCCACGAGAGGGCTCAGACTGCTCCAGCAGCGACGGCTCCAGCCTCTGCCCTGGACGTGCAGCCCACGCTGAAGAACCCCGCTGTAGGGCTGGGGTCTGTGCTGCTCTGCAGAGAACAGGGACAGGCCTTGTTCTGCTGCTGCAGGATCTCTGCATCCCTCCCAAGCTTATTGCGTTTTTGGAGGTGGTGGCAAGGCAGTGTTTGTTCACGGTGTGTTTCTTCTAGTGCTGCAGAAGGCTTTCTGTTGTGTGTATTCCCTTGCAAATAAAGGGCTTTCTAATGTAAGCATGCCCCTGTAGGCCTTTCAAAGGGCAGACACCACACTGAGCTTGAATCCTTTGAATCTCCACAGAAAGACTAGGCAGAGTGCATCACAAGTATTAAAATAGTAAGACAGAAGACTTCAAAGTTAGTGTAGTGACTTGTTCTGGAGTGTGAAGTGCTGAGTTCTCTTTTAAAAACCTTTAATCAGTCCAGTGTTCGTCACACAGATGTTAGCAGCCGTGCTAGAGCTCTCTAATTGTAATTTAAGTTATCCCTGCCTAAGGGCTTGCAATTAAATTATTAGACTGTTTCAGTGAGTCCATGGATCCTGGCTGTACCTTGCAAGGGGGTATTTTCTGGTGTGATGAGAAACAGTGGCTTCTCCTGGGAAGCAAATGTACCATTATGCACTTATTAGGTCCTTGATTAGATCCACTACTGATTAGCAAACAGACTTAGCAAGAGAAAATATTACAGCAGTTTCTGTTAGCTTCACAAAACCATTGCGCAATGAAGATGAAAGCAAACGGAGTCTAATAGTAGCCACTAACTTCTGTGTTCGATTTAAAACTTGGTCTTTTAAATCTGATCACACCGTTAACCCTTAACTTACAATGGGGAAAAATGTTGAGAATTCTTGCAGCCATGTAGAAATTCATAGATGTATGTGTATTAAATGCACATGGCATGCAAAAGTGTTAAACACTTATGCAAATGATCTATATGAATGTACACACACACACGAACCCCCACATATAAATATGTATATTGATTTCAAACCCACACATAGATATTTATTCCAGAAAACGGATATTTTCATTTCACTAAACATCTTATTGTATTTGTTTTCTTGAGAATTTAATTTCTGGTTATGGTTGTGGAGAGTCTTGAGGCTCTTTATCTCTCTCTTGTCACTAGACTCAGAAATATCTAATGATGAAATACAGAACCATATTTTATCTAAATGCAGACAATTATTGAATCAGTTGTTACATTATTACTTTGCATTGGTGTGTCATCTTTTAAAGTAAGCACCTGCCTGTGTAATTATTTTAAATTCACCTTTGGGTTTTTAAAACTTTTGAAAACAAAGACAGCCCTAGATTGTTTTACTGGAGTGTAAAATGAGGATGACGATTTAGTTTTGCAATAAAACTTCTGATAGGTAAACTCCTTTTGACTTTTTATTTGAATATTGCAATTTGAATCAAGTTCACTTCCTATTCATCTTGATTTCACTAATAAGTCCAAGAATTCTCAGTACTTTGCCTGTGCTCATTGTGGAAGGTACCGAGCATGTAAGGAGAGACAGTTCATTATAAATTGCCCTGTGATACGATGGCACTCAGCTCTGACTCTGCTCCAAATTCATCCCTTCAGTTCAACGTCCTTGAAATCAGTGGAGTTAAACCAAGGTTAGCTGCTGCCCTCAGACATTTGAGAGAAGAGGAACTTCATCAGGAAATGCATCCTTACAAGCTGCGTGTTATGTGTAACACTTAAGACCCAATGCTTTGCCAAAATCAGGGTCCAACTGGGAGCCTGCCAGGAGCACGAGAACTATTCTTTAAGGAATTTAAAATGGAGCAGATTGCAGTAACTCTCTTCTATGGCACAGGAAAAAGTCCTGCAAAGATTTCAACAATTATTAGTAATTTTTCAAGTGTTGACAGTGTGCTCAGTATGTTCGGAACATGTGTTGCTCCAGACTGAGCCAAGTATGAGGCCTCTAAGATGAGAAAGTAATATTCTTTCTGATCCTAAATAGCACTCTGTCCACAGTTTAGAGTGGAGAGTCTCCTGGCCCTTGAGAGCACTATGTGAAGAATAATGTAAGCTGGGTTTGCCGAAATTCAGACTCCCTATCACTGAAAGGATGCTTCTTAACTAATGGTGGGCTCGTTAGTATCTGCAACTCTTCAAACTTTTTAAAAGGGGCTTATCCAACTAACCGGCCATATGGTGGTATCCAACTGCTTGTTATCTTTAATTACCTGGATAGCACTTTTCAGAGGTAAATGGCCATATAGACACTAATTATTGTTGTTGTCCGAAACATAATTGTTCTTTATTTTCAAGGGAGATGGAGAAAGTTGGGCTGTCTTTATTCTTATTGACTCTGAGTCACCAAAGGTAGAGGGGACCTGCATAATGCCTTTGGTTTGGACCCACAATTTTAAGACTTGTTAAGGTGTCTAAATCTGCTCTGGCTTAGACATTCCTCCTTTAAAGATCTCCACTGTGCTCCCAGGAAAAGGAAATATATCATCTGTCAACGTCCTTTACAAGCACACAATTTAAGTCCATTAGAAAATTGTTCACAATTGTTATGTGAGCAGTTTTCACATTGTTATCCTAATTAAACTGGATTATTCCAATATTCAAACCATAGACCTTTTAGCTTGTAAACTGAATGAATTTTATTAAGGTAATAATAGTCTTGTAATCATGGCACTAAAATGAATACTTTAAGGACAGTTGAATAGATTTTTTTACTACTTAGTACAGTAAAGGATTTATTATATCAGACACAACTACCTCCTGCGATAGTTAAAAGTGGTCAATATTTTTTGTCATAACTCCCTGTTTGCTATCACACTCGTAACTTCTCCAAACATTCATCTCTTGAGCTGAAATTTTCTAAGCTCTTAAAAAACAACCAAACCCCACAAAACCAGTAAGCCTTGAACTCAATACTCCCTGCCAATTATAGCTAGAAGGAACAGTAATGCAGTTTAAAGACGCTTATAATGCAGTTTTACTGTTGTGAATTTAATCTCAGGAAATTGAGTAATGATTCCCTTAACGTTTATACTGGACAAAATTTGTAAGTATCCTGTATTTTGATTTTGACAGTGTGAGCTCCCTTTGAAAGTCAAGGGTTTGTTTGCTCAGAAATGCAAACTGTATCTCACTGTGTCGTCGTGTGTAGCAGCCAAGTGGTATAACTTTTGGGAAGGAAAGTGGAAGAGAATTTCAGATTTTTCCGTTTTCTCATTGTTCTGAGTTTCGAGTAAACTGGGTTGAGTGCGGTGGCAGCACAGGCTTGCTGACACCTGAGCGCAACTTTGCCACCCCTGGTACTGGAGAATGGAAAGGCAGTGTTTGGCTCAGGGTCTTACACGTGATTTACTTGCTGACGTGAATGCATTGGGTACTTACTGCATGTTTGCTAGTAGCGCTGGTGCCACGCAGTGACACACAGGGCTCAGATACATGTGTGAGGGGGAGCCTGTGACTCCTGAGAGCTTGGGTTGGTGCAGAAGGCAGGTTGCAGTTCAGTCTTAGGATGTGTTGCCTCAAGAGAGGCTCACTAAAAAACCTCTGAAATACTTTGGGGGATTGATGTTTATAGGTTATACTAGTAAGGCATGCTAGGCTCTTGTGAAAACACTGCTCCTGCTTTCTCAAAATGAAAATGCTTTTAGAACTAGACAAGTTTTCCGATGGTGGGAGGTGAATGTGAATATTATATCACGGTTTCAAAAGATCTGTCTGTACCATCACAGTCTTTTTGGGATGAAGAATATATTTCATGTTAGAAAAGAAGCAGAATTTGGAATAATGTTCGTTTCAGATGTCTTTTTCCATATTTTTCCATGTTATAAATTTTCAAGAAATAGTTCATGGATTTAAATTGTTTGTACTTAGGAAATGAAAACCACTTTCTGATGTTGGCCGTGGACTTTGAAGAAAATAATTATGTCTTTTTTGCCATACACAGTGCTAGAAAATTGTACTGTTCCTTCTCTTGATAGAATACTTAGGTAAGGATAGTCTGAAATAGCCTATTTAAATAGTTGTATGCTGGCTAAAGTAGGGGAAAGTAATTAGGAGCAAATGTCTTGGTTTTTTTCTTCTCTCGTTTTAATATTTAAAAACATTTCATTTTTTTGTGCAGTCATTTTTACTGAAAAATCTTAACTTTGGTCCATTCTATATTTGTGTCCCTTTTTAACTATGCAAATAGTATCTTTTCCAGATGTATTCTTCCTGCTCCATCATCTTCAGGATAATTAATGAGTAGATTTTCTTACGTGAAGCATGTTTTTCCTGACTAAAATAGAGTAACTTGATCAATGCTTATCTATTTTTTTCTTTTTAATCCTGACATGGTTTAAGGTATTAATAAGCTCTTATCTAATATCTAGAGGAATCATATTTTAAAATTAATTTTATTAAGTATGGAGGAAAGCAGGTCAATGAATTGAACTGGCTTGTTTAGGGGAATCATATATCTGATAGAGTGTGGCCTTGAGAATGCTGTTGTAACTTTGTGAGACGAGGCCAAGTGCTTCCAGTGGTAGGAAAATAAAACCTGTTGTTGAATATTCTTGCAAAAGTTAGAGTAACATTGCGGTGTCAAGCTTTCAGTGGGCCCTAGCACCCTGCCTGTTGCTTGCCAAAAGCCTGCTTGTGTTCTGTCCGTTTTACGTTCTCCAGGTTATTGGGAAATCCTGAAGATGTCAGTGAAATCCCCAAATTCTTAGTTATGTTACGATGTTTTTTGGCTTTAATTCTGTGCCTGGGATTTTTGTTCCTTCTTGAAACCACGACTGCATATTACTGTATGTTATACCGTAGTTTTGCATATGGTTATGATGAAATGCTAATTAAAGTATTATTTAAAAGAGCTTTGTTCTGTTTGGCTAAATTTGAGAGCAATGTCTGTGTGTCTTTGCGTTGTTCAGTACATTATTGCTGAAGAGAACTGGGCCTTTTAACGTCGAGCACAAATTAAGCGGGCCAAACTGATTGCCATTGCTTTGCTCAGACTGCGTGATCTCTACATCAGATTCTGACACCTCTATGGTCTTTTGTTCAGATTTTTGCATAAAAGGATGGCTTTTCCAAAGCACCGCACCAGTTGACTGGTCTGTAAAGATACCGTCTTTAAGATATGTTTTCCCTGCCTCCTCTTTCCAATCAAAAAAAACCTAACCAAACCAAAACCAATAAACATCTTAATCAACCAATTAAGTTTGCCAACAACTTCCAGCGAGTGTTTGAAGTACCTTGCGTTTTTGCTTAGACTTGCTGTTCAACTCTGAATTCTTGGTAATACTGAGAAGAGGTGATAAATTCATTTATTCTGATAACTCCAAACCCTCGAATTCAGCACTGTCTTAATCCATTGAGACTGGTATATAATGAAGCCTCTTGGGCAGAAGGGCAGGTGAGATGTCCCTTCTGCCCTTCACATTTAGAAGTGGAAGATTTCATCTATTGTTCCTCAGTATTTGTCTACCTGAGTTAACATTTTTTCAAAGCACGGCAGAGGAGCCTGCGCCCAGCCCCACGCTGCTCTGATTAGATGCTTCTATTCATTTGTTGGAGCTCTACACTGCAGTCCAGCCACAGAAGTAGATGTACTGTGAATTTTACACTTCTGTTACAGTGACCCAAGACAGGTTCGTGAATATCTCCTCTTTCTCAGACACGTAAAGAATTTTCCATTTGCCTGCTAGACATCTGTGACAGGCTATAGGAGCCTACACGGGGAAGAAAGGAGAGCGGGGACAGGCATGGAGACAAGGCAATGCCACGAAAGGAAGGGAGCAGGAGCCTCAGCCAGCAGCCCACTAGTTTGGCTCTTTTCTCCCTATGTCCTCTGGGACTATTGATAGCTTAGAAATGTTAAGGACCTGGTAGAAGGGCTGAGGTTTTGGAACTGATCATGTTTTAGGCACTGAAAACTGCACCAGCTGATCAGCCGGGTCCTGGTGCTGTCCAAGGGTTTCTTGTCAAAGTCCAAATCTGTGACAATATCCTTTGCACAAATAATGCTTCCAGGCCCCTCAAATAGGAATTAATTTCCCAACCTAGTTTGTGTTTACCAAGAATCTCAGCATGCTGCTTGTCTGTGGGGAATGGTGATATGACCACAGCCTCACTACAGGCAACCTCTGTGTTTTGGGTGGGGTTTTTTTGGTGTGGGTTTTTTTTTGTTTGTTTGTTTTTTGTGGGGCCTTTTCTAAATGGAATTTACATCTGTGTCTAATTATTTTTAGACCAGCAAAACTTTCACTTTCTAAAGCTTCCTAGGGCCCCTTGTCTTCTACTGTGTGAGCCAAAATGAAAACATCTTTCAAGGTAGACTGTAATTTCTGTTATTCATTAAAAGCAGATTTCCTGATGCAATGTTGTAGATACAGAACATGACTTAAGATAGCGGCCTATGAAGAAAAGTGTCTCCTGGGGGAATACTGAATGTATGGAAATGGATCCATGCTTTTCCTGAGGCCACTTCTTAGAAACTTCAGGACAGTTTTTTAGTGTAGAAGCAGGTGGCATCAGCCACATCAGCGGTATTCCTCCTTTTCTTTTTTTACTCCTGTACACAGACATGCGCTAAGAAATATTTGAATTTCCCCTGGTGTAGGTAGAAAAGAAGAGTTCTGTTTGGTCATGATGGGGTAAAAACAAGTGCATCTCTGCTGTTGGTCCTTCTCGTCTGATTCCCAGAGCGATCTGCAGCTTCTGTTGGAGAAGTGGAACTTCCCAGGGTATAAATTACACTCCAGCAGCATTCGTTATTCAGAGCCTAACCTGGGCTAGGGCTATAGAGTCCGTGTCCTAAGCCTGTGTTTTGTTCAGTCAACGGGTTGGTTTAAACACTTCTCTGCTGAACTAATCCATTGCCTCTGAAGTTTAGGCTTTGTCTCAGTTGTATGATCAGACCCCAGGCTGAGCTTGTGCTCCTCTTGCTTCATTTTGAGTCTCTCTCTCTCGTAGTATTTTGGAGTCTCAAGCATGTATGTGTTCAGGGGTGGGTTGGCAACTGTCTTGCTGGTCAAGCTCTCCCCCATCAGTCACAAACTAGGTTTTCAGCAGCTTTTTGTATCCTCTAAAATGAAAGGTAATTTTGATGCATGCCTTTTTTTTTAATTATTATTTGGTTTGGTTTTCCTGCTGGGAGTGCAGTATTTCTTCAGGTTGGTAGTGCCATTTCATAGCCTTAGCCTTTCCTATCTCATTGAAAATGATTTAAAAAAAATTGTGCTTCAGAATTTGAGTTTAAAAGATTTTTTTTTTCCTGAATGTCTCATTTCTTTTTATTAAGCACCACAGCTTGCAGCTACAGAATGAAGATCACTGTTCAGATTTTTTTCAATAATCTTCATTTCTTGAAAATTTCAGCTTTTGCAACTGTTCTGATCAGCTGTGTCAGTGTGTGTGTGTGTGCACATGCACATTTTTAAGGCTTTTTTTCCTCTTGGTACCAGATGCTCTTCAGGATTCAGTCTGAAATAAACAAACAAACCCCATGACAAAGCTGCACATCCTTTAACGGCCCATTCAGACTGCTTCACTGGTGGGATTAAAATTAAAACTGAACCCCAGCCCTTGATATCAGAGTAGGAACAAGTTCTGTACCCACCTTCCATCTCAATTATGCATTTGGTAATTTTATCTCATTTTTTTGTTTTAATTTCTTTCACTTTCTTCATACCCTAATATTTTTGACAGAATCCTCTGACCTTTAAATATACCAGTCTTATTTTTCTGTAATCTTGTGAGTTTTGATTTAAATACCTAGTAATTTTATTCCAACTATGAATTCTTTTTGATAAACTGTTTTTCTTGAAGTAATAATGTTGCACATCAGTGGATTAATTTTTCTTTGTAACAGCTTAGTTAAAAAGAATATAAACCCAAACAACCGTCTTGCTGCTCTTGTGATATTTCCCTAACGTTCTCCATGATTATAAAATGCTAAATTTTGTCTGTTGAACTTTAGAAACCACTGCAAAACACTGAAAGAAAAATTCTAATTTTTTTTCATTTATTTATTTTTTTGAATCAATGGACTCTCTATAATGTGAATGTGGCATTAGCTTGAATAATGATTTATTCTCTAGTTCCATCTGCATATCTGATTTAATTATTCTCCTAAGAAGGGAAGGCAAAGGAGATATTATCTCAACAAGTGAAATTTTAACTTGCACAAGAAACATTTTCCCCTCGCTGCCCTTTAAATAGCAGTTTCGTATCCCCGGTGCACAGCAGGGGGAATGGCATTTGCCATCCCGTGGCAAAATGAATCTGTACTCCTGTGGATGTAAAACTGGTCCATGTGTGAATTAGCTTTCAGTTGTATTGTTTCTTATACTAATATAATATTGTTCTAGTGCTTGCCCCTGATTAAAGAAATACATAAATAAATAATTTATAATTTAATTAATAAGGTATAATATGCAAAGCACAGTCATTTCAAACAGCTTGTAATGTCTCTAATGTACTCTCAATTTTTTATTTTACATAAGGGCTATATTCATTATGTGGTTATGATAAACATACTAATGAATTTTATTACAGGAACAAATTTAAACATGTAAATGAGATCAAATAGTATTAAAATGCAAACGATGCTGAAACTTATTACAAACTAACCTTGCCAACGTACATGGAGGGATGTTACAAAAAGGACTCCAGGAAGCTGCACACTTGGTAGAAAGTCAGTACAGTCGTTTCACAAAGTCACTGAACACAAGAGTTTGTGAACTCTTCACTTTTAGTGTTGTATAAACTCTCCCGAACAAAAAAAGTTAACTAGAATCCTGGGTTTACACGTAACTTTGGGTGACAATTAAAATCCCTTTTTGTGTTCCAGTGAACAGTAATCTGTGCATAATTACATTCAAATGAGATATTAGCATTTTTTGTGCGTACTCTTTGTTAATTGCAGAGTTCACTCACCATGGTGATGCTTTTGATAGAATCAAGCA
The DNA here is from genome assembly GCF_013368605.1 of Nyctibius grandis. Taxonomy (NCBI): domain Eukaryota; kingdom Metazoa; phylum Chordata; class Aves; order Nyctibiiformes; family Nyctibiidae; genus Nyctibius; species Nyctibius grandis. The sequence goes on from NC_090658.1 coordinate 2,901,480, forward strand.
ACCTTATTGACCTGATGCTGCAAGGCATGTTTGGAAATTCTGCTGTATTCTTTTTTTTAATTTTTTTTTTTATTTTGGCATTTTGAGGAGTCCTGCTGCTTTTATTACATTCCTGACACTTTTGTTAATAAATCATTGCAAAGTTAATGAAAATTGCATTCAGGCATATCCAAAATAATTGTGTCCTTTGTCATGCTAATAAATTGAAAGATGTTGATCCAATGGGTGAGTGCGTGCCCATTATGGTGAAGTTTGTGATATGTGTGCCTGTTGCGCTCGTACTTTCAGCCTTGGCACATCGTTCCACGTAGAAATGTGTATGGGGAAAACAAAAGTCAATATGTTTTATTTCAGAAGTTATGCAACCTGCCTCTTAATTATGTTGGAAAGTGGGGAAGGATTGAAATGTTTATATTAACGTGTACAGTTATGGTATTATCTGCAGGAATCGACAACTGCCTTACACCAGAATATATTCTGTGATTAAAACAATTCAGTATCTCTTTCTTCCTGCCTCCTGAACTTTCATGCTTATTAAACCCAGATGATAAAAGATAGCAAAAGGCCCTAAGCATCACTTTCCTATAGAGCTGTGGTGCACGTGAAGGGAAATAATCAAACAGTTGTGCAGGGCTTTTTGGAAGGGAGGGAGGTGGCAATTTTTATTTTTAATCTCCATTCCAGCTATAAAGCTTGGAATAGTAAAATGCAGGCGAGATTAAATTCTACATTTACTCTTGTTGTGTTTTTTAGTAGTGACTTCAGCGACTTAATATCAATCAGAAGTACCACACTGATAAAAATTGGTTTAGATTTTTGGTGCAGGATGTATCTTTTATATCTTGTCGTACAACTAAAAAAAAAAAGAGGATGGAGAGAAAATGTTAGGGAAATTTTTAGCTGGAAAAATCATATTTCATCATGCAATGTTAGAGTAAAAAAAATGTTAATACTTTAAAAATATAGGTAATTTTAGTGAGGAGTACCTAATTTATGCACTGGCCCATCGTGCTGGTTTTAGGTGGGTATTTATTCTGCTACTCAATCAAATCGCGTAGTTTCCATAACAACTGCCACATCAGATGTAACATGCAGTATGCTGTTTGAATTAGTGGGTGTTTAAAAGATGTGTTTTGTTGTGCTGTCTGCATGTGTATTTTTCCTCTCCTATTTAAAAGAATGCTATATTGCCCTGAGATAGGCACCTATAATTTTTTTTATAATTAACAACAATTTAAAGCTCACTGAATCGTAATAAGGACATGTAGTGTTTTGAAATAGTATCTGCAAAAATGCAAGATTTAAAATTTTTGACTCTTAAATTTGATGCTCCTGAAGTACAACAAACTGCTTTATACACAAGAAGCCCACTGACTTCAGTGAAGGTATGCGCATGTAAGGAGGGGGGAAAATGGCTAAGAAAAGGTTGGAGACTTAAAGGATGCCTTTCAAAATAAGCTTGGAAAAAGGATATGGAGTGAGGGAAAAAGAGGTATGTGTAGCAGTATTGGCAGCATCCTTGGAAAATTAGTGCTTAGTTAAAATCTATGACTTCTAAAAGTTGAAAAGAAACTTTCCCTGAGAGCCGTAATTGCCCGCTGTGTGATTTTTCTTCTGTATCATTCGATAAGCATTTGGCCAGTGATGAAGACTGGAGGTGGAATGAAGTGAAGTGGTAGTCTCATCCAGCTTTATAAGTGTGCTCCATAGCTCTGTGTTTGTAACAACGTCATTTACTCCATTTGCAGCACACTTATAAATCTTAGAAACATGAAATTATTAGACATCAAAACAGTAAGGTGAAGCAGCACGGTTTGAAAGCAGGATGAAGGAATGTCTCATTGCTGCTTTTTATTTGTGAACATTTTCTCTATATGACAGAAATGGATGGGCTCTTTCCCTTCTAAATAGACTCTGCAAAGATGTATATTTACTTGAAATAGATACCAAGTACCGTGTGCATGTCAGGGTATTGACCAGGTCAGATCATCAGCCAAATTTAGATGGAGGGGTTTTAGATCAGTGAAGGATGACATACAAAGTTCAGCTTTCCCACTTGGACTCCTTGCAACTCACTGGAGTGAAGACAGACGGAATTCAAAGGGTAGAAATACGTTCCCCTGCTTCAGCATTTGCATCCAGGCTCATTCTGTTTTCTTCTCCCAGCCGCTGAGGACTTGCCTGGTGTATTGCTGCTGAGCTCCATCCCTGCTTTGCGCACATTGGTGTAGGATGTTGAATTAGTACTGCAAGACGCACCACTTTAACCTCCTCGCAGCAAATCTGTGTGATCCCGACCTAACTACAGGATCCCGGTGGTAGCACAAGGTAGAACATTATGCCAGCCCTGCCTGTGTTAGCGTGATTCCTAGACAGTCTCACCATGGTGATACTTGCTGAAAACCAGCAAATCCCTGCCCTTGATGCTTTTAAAGCAATGCTAACACTTCAGCAGACAGTGCTGCAATGTGTATCCTGAGAGTGTTCGCTGAGTCTGAATGAAGTGACAGTAAAATCCTCACCGAAGTCTAAAAAGGTTACTGCAATCCTAGCTGGAGTCTGACGAGTTTTCCTGAGTTTCTTCTTGTTTCTTCTGTTGCTCTTTCACGTTTAGGAAATTCCCATGGTAAAATTGCTAGTGGCTGTTTTATGGTGACTGAATTGTAAGCTGTATCATTTGTACTTCATTGCAGGGGTTCCAGTGAAGTGTGTGTTTGTTGCCAGTTTTTTGTTTGTTTGTTCAGGTGAGTTGCTTTGCCCTTACTTGCAGCTCTGCCCACCAAGGCGTTTTAAACTGATACAGTGGATGGCAAGAACTGAAGAAGCCTTGCTGGTCGATAAGCATATTTAATTATCTGAGGGTGGAAAGTGTTTCTGTGGGTCAGGTCATTCTACATACACTTTTTTTATAAAAATAATCCTTTTTCAAGTCAATTTATACAAGAAAAAGTGGCTTTGTAAAAGTAAGATAGATCATAGTCGAGCTACCTCCAGTGTACGCTGTTCCAGAACTGCAAAGGTATTTTTTTGCACAAGTGTGTTGCATGTATCATCACGTGTATAATGTTTGTATCATCACATGTATAATGTTTATATCACCTGTTTATAAAGTTTACACTTTGTTTTACAAAGTGGTTATGTTATAACTCCCTGTTCTCTCATGCAGAACTTGTTACAACTTTTATCCTAGAGGCTGAATTCCTGTGTTAAATGCTTTGCCAAACTGGAATAGAAAAGCAAGCAATGTAGAAACCTTTCTTCTTTTGGGGGAGAGAATTAAAGAGGGTGAAGAAAATTTTACTTGATGTTTTTTAAATAGTGCAACATGAAAAATAGTTGAATTTGGTGTCGGAAGCATAGTATGGATGTTATTATCATTGCTGCTGCTGAGTATTCCTGGTGCTCAGTTCAGGGAGAAAAAATAATTTCAGGTGATACAGTTGGTATTTCTTTGACTGCTTTAAGTTTGAGGCAAGTTTATGAGAGGTTTACCTTCAGGTAAGCTACTTTAGAGAGTCAAAAAGCTCTGCTCACTTTTCCTAGTAGAGAATCTTGTGTTAGAGATGGAAAAATGAACAAGAATAATCCAGGAAAAATCTGTCCTCAGAACAGTTGCTAATGAGCCTTTTGGGGCTGATAATGACTTACTGACGTAGTACCGAAATCCCACTTTCTCTAACGCATATTCTAACATGTACAGGTGTCAGTTTGCTTTGAATTTAACAACCCAAGGGTGGACTCAGCCCGTCTCGACCAAGTGAGCTTCTGTCTGGGCTCAGAGCAAGCCGTGTCAGGAGTGTAAAGGGAGTCCTCGTGCAGTGCTGGGGAAGGGACAGACAAGAAGAGACTCCTTTCCGAGGCATTTGGGGGCACTCTATGGGAAAGGCACTGAAGCTCTGTCCTCACTAGTAAAGGTCGCTGCATCTTCTTGATGAGCATAAAGCTTGTCAGATGGCATCAGCACATCCTGCTGAGAACTTCCACAGCAGGGGTGGCTTAGGTCAGGAGGAAGGAGACCTGAAGCACAACAAACTTTTGAGCACTTTTTTTTTTCCTCAGTGTAGAGAAGAAAACAAGAAGCCAGCATATGCTGAAAGCGGAGAGTCTGAGCCCTCAGAATGATTTTCTTGTTTGAGAAAACATCACCAATAAAATTTAAATGGTTGCCACCTTATATGAGTGAGTCCTGTGCTCTCAGTTCTGACTGTGAACAAAGTCAAAAAATAAATTTTTTTGGCAGTCGTAGAAAGCAAGAGACAATTCTTCGTAACTTATAAGAACTGTAGCATACAATGCACGTTTCTCTTGTTATTCCTGCCTTAATTAATCATATGTACAAGTTGCCCACAAACAAACTGGTTTTAAGAGGTTCCCCCCCACCCCGCTGTTTATTGTAAGTACAGGGACTCTCTTTGCCCCTCATTTAAGAGTGTCTTATAATTCCCTGTAAATCTTTCTACTAAAAAAAAAAAGCCATGTCACACTTGGAGGAAGTTCAAGACTATCATAAAAATAATCAAAATAAATACCAGTTATTTTAAAATTAAATTGATAGCATCGATAAATAACCCCACCAGATCTCTGGCACTCTATATTTGGAAGAGTAAAGTAGCTGAGTTGTAATATTCCTTCGCAGAGAAGTATTTCTTCTCGTGCTGGTGCACATTCTGTGTAGTGAGTGTATACAAGGCAGTGTCTATTTAAAATCTTGTGCTGGAGCGCCTCCACGACACAAATTTCTGTTGATTTTTTAGGGGATGTTTTGTGAATGGATATACTCTAAAGAACTGTAACATGTCAGACTTTTTAGGGGAGTTTTTTGTTTTGTATGAGGAATTCTAAAATTTAAGAGAAAAGGAAACTGATTTCATCAAATAAAAAAAATGATATTCTTACCCTATGTAAAAATAACTAGCATTTTGTGTGTCTTAAAAAAAGACATTACTTCACTCTACAAACCTTGTCATCCTAGAAGACTTACATCTTCATAGATTCACACCAATGTACATCCATCCTTTCTAATAGCTCCTGTCCTTATTCCAATGTACGCACACAGCAGTTAGAAAGAATATCAAAACTGTAATTGCATATTTTCGTGAGATGTCTTGGTGGAGTATCTTCTTTTTGTGAAACTATGGATCCTGGCTCATATGGCTGTAGTCAAAGTAAATTCTTCCTAAAGATTATGGCACCTTATTATCCAGTTCTTATCTGAGGAAGTACCAAGGCAGGCAGAAATAAAATGGAGAGTTCTAGTATTCATTAGAGGCAATACTTTCAAATTAATACAGGTATAAGTCTCTAATGCATGATCCTTTGCTAGCTTGACTTGTTGGAAGTGAACATTTATATTTCTGCTTTGATCTTTATTTTTTGCTGTCACATGAATTACGGGAGGGAAGGTGTTTCTTATTATTTTCCTGCAGTCCCTTCCCCACACTCTCAGACTGAGCACAGGAAGGAAGTTTGAAGTTTGCCCTTTTAGCCCAAAAGAGCAAAGTTGCTGCAGCGCAAATAAGCCCAGACCTGCTGTCGACTTGGTGGTAGCTGAGATTTCCCCGTGGATCTCAGTATATATGCAAAGGTGATGCACTGCTGGGCCTGGCTGCTCTGGGTTGGGAAGCAAAGCGACAGTGGAGCGATAGCTCAGGCACTGCCAATTTTTTGTTTTATAATTAGCCATGGCACCAGTTTTTCCCACCGGAGGGCAATGGTATAGGCCTCCTCATCAGCTGCAAACTAGCAACAATGCTAAACTGTAATTTCTGTGTAATTTCATGCTGTTACACAATAACTTTAAACCCTGTTTGCTGTTGAAAGTTGTGTAATTGCACCATTGTTTCAGTGAGGTTCTAAAAATGTTATGGGTGTGCTGCTGTTTTATGGGTCACCTGCAATAACCCTGATGCTGTTCTACATATCCTGGAACATGCAAATTACAACAGTTGCATGTTATTTTATTCTGGTTGTCAGGTAGTTTCTGCCATGTGCTATAAAGCTTTAAAAGTATTCTTTGGAAGTTACATAAAAGAGAAAACCAAGCAAACGGTGGTTTTGGTGTAGGCATCTTTTCTGGTTTTCTTCCAGTTTTTATTTGTCTCCGATCAGCATACTAATATCTGTAATTAAAACATGAAAGATCATAAACTGTATTCCGAAGGTTAGTTACATAAATTTTAACATTTCTGTATATTCTCTTGATGTGACTGTAGTTCATGCAGTTCTATTATGCACTCTGACATCCGTGTCATGTCACGTTTGCTCAACTGTTTTACTACTAGTCAAAACTAAAAGTTTTTTTCCCCAGTTCTCTCTCTGCAGGGTCAGCCCAGCTTAAGGAAAATGAAGCTGTCTGCTATCGGCTTATACATCATCACCAACAATAAACATGCCAAGTTCAGAACCTGTATTTTGGTATCTGACTATTGTTGATAGCAGAAAAAAGACAGCTTGATTTTCATTAGCAGGGTTGACCCTACAGGGCTAGGAGCAAGGGAAAAAATGTATTTTGACTTGAAGTAAACTGAGGAAACATGACATGGAAGTCGGAGGGGGATTATGTATGCATCCCTAAGGTATCATTTTTAACAAACTGTCTTCCTTTCACTTGAGGAAATTCTGAATAAACCACTGGAGAGATTCCTTAGCTGTACAGTTGGCAAGGGCTAATACTTCTGACTCTAAATTATGCGTTATCCTTTGCTCTTTTTTTTTTTTCCCCTCTTTGGTAACTGTTTCTCTTGCACTTACTGGGGATAGCAATGAAAAAATATAGCTTTTGAAATATGGAAATTCAGACTTCTTAGATCTATGGCTCATGTAACTCATCGTAAGAGAGCATTTTATAAGCTTGTGTAGACTTGCCTTTTAAAAAAGTGTTTAATTTTCTTCATCCAGCATAGATTCAAATAAGAAGTCCTCCTTTATGCTCGTTCTAAGGCCAAGCACTAGTCTGGGAGGACTATTTCCTTCTGTCCCTGTTACACTATGGTCTTTTAAAAAAAATCTTCTATCGCTATGTATATTGTTTGTTATTTCTTTGCCCACTGCCTGTGTGTGTTAAAGATTGGGGAGATATAGAAAGCCTTGATTTGGGCAGAGAGCTTCAATTCAGAGCTGTGAGTAGGGGAGTGTATATAAAGTTATGTTTCTTGCTCACCCTTCTACTTTGTGAAGCCTACTGCTAGGCGAGCCTGGAAGCTGCTGCCGTCGTTCTACTTTTGGACACTGCTGGAGTTCCTTTCTGAGAGTGTTTGGGGAAATGATAAATAGTTTTATAAGAACAAAATTTGGCCCTAAACCTAAAGCACTGTAACCCTGTTTGGGAAGTTATACCAACTGTTATATAAATCAGCCAGCAATGTGCTGTCAGTGCTGAATTTTACTTTTAAAGCACAAGTCCAAAATAGAGGCAGAATTCAAAGAAGAATTCAAGGGAGTAGAAGTTTTGCCAGAGCTTTCTGATGCAATTGAGGAGAACGGTCTGTGCTGCATGCCGCCAGGAGATGCAGCAGTCACCCCCTCTGTGCTCTACCTTTGCCTCCTTGGTATGTCTACCCATCTAATTTGTGGTGCTTTCTGCCCTGATCAGGAACATGGGTTTTCCTATGCTTACAGCATGCTGAGGTGAACTCTTCGAATTTGCTCAAGAAAAGCCAGTTCAGGCACTTCTCACAGCAGTAACGAGGCAGTGGGTAAGGCAGAGGTCTCCAAACAGCAGTCAGGTCATGCACTTTCCATCCCACCCTGTTCCCAAGCGAGCTCTGGCACGAGGAGAGAGCTTGCCCGTTATTCTGATGCCTGCTGCAGTTGGCACTTGTTTTTGGGAGCCAAACAAGGTGTTGAAATGCTGTCGTTCGCTGCAGTAGGTGGCCTCCTGGTCCTTGGCAGTCCTCAGGCACCGAGTTAGCAGACTTTCCGATCCAGGGGTTTATGTCAGGTGAAGCTGAACTCTCTGGAACGCTATTCAGCAAACTTGCTCTTAAAATGACACTGCCAGCTGTAATCTTCTTGGTTTTCTTTTTAGTTTTAGTGCCAAAAAGTTGACAAAGTCCAGATTGTAGCTTTAAAACTGCCAGGCAAGCTAATCCTGTATAATTTTGTGTAAGCATGGGCGTGCTTGGTAGTTAAGAAGTGATACTTGACATCTCTTAGCTTTATTCTGTTTTATTAAAGGCAAGTCTTTACATTTACTTGAAGGCAAACAGAGATCTTAATTGTCATGTAGAAGCATTTACACTATAAGATACTGTTGGTTATTAAGGTGATAAGAATTTCAGTGCAATTATGGTTGCGATAGCAGTAGAGAATGATGATATATTTTATTTCACTTACTAAAACTACTGTCCTTGCACGTTTTTGTAGAAATTTTGAAACCTCAGACTTCTAGACTGTAAGTCTTCATTTGCTGACCTAGCCTAATACTACATATCTACACCAATAAATATTAACAAAAAAGCTCAGGAAGCTGAAGTGGTGTTTTTATTTTGATGCCAGTGTTTCTCTGAATGGTGTAGTATTGACATTTGAATGGTGGAGGAAAGAAAATAAAAACTAAATACTGCAGAATTCTAAATACTTAATTCTCTAAGTGTAAGATGGCATCAGCCTTTTCAGGGTGTTGGTGAGAATATTCTTTTTTACTACTTTCTTCTTCCAATGATCTAGAAACCTTGCAGAAATGCCCCTTTTCTACCATTAATATAGTGTGAAATATTTTGCTTTTGTCTTCAGTTGTTTATTTTGCTAAATAGTAATTGTTTGCTGACATAAACCGAACCAAAATCATGGCACAAAATAGGTGCTGTCTTTGGAAATAGTCATCTTGCTGAAACACCTCCCAATTTTTTGGTGAGAAGAATATTCTCCATCAAAAGCATGAAGGAACCACTTTTTTAACTTGAGGATTATTAAGTTTATTTTAGTAAAGACTTACTTTCACTCCAGTCTTGTCGCTTAAGCTCAAGGCCACATGGGCTTCTGCACAGATCCATAACAGGAGGCTGTTTATAAGAATACCTGATAAATTAAGTAATGCCATTTGTTCATCTTGGCAAAAGCTGGAGACCAAGAATTTTGTGGTTAGAATGTTTTATCTCGAATTCGTGGCCGGTTGTGGTGGCCTTACAGGCTAAGCTGTTTGAAAGATACGGTGCTGATTCAGAAGACAATTACTGTGATTTTCTAGAACACGTGTAGCAAAGACAGGGGGTTGGCTGTGGCTGGGAGAGTAACTGGCAATTAGCAGCACCCACCGGTAGCCTAATTCCACCGCTTGTGTTTTTCTCTCCCCTGGGAGAGGAGGGTTGTGCGTTAGAAGATGCATAGCACCTTTCTTTTTCATGTCTGCACTGTAATCCTAGCCCGTGCACGGCACATTGGAGAGGAAGGGGCATCTTTTATTGCAGGGAAGTTTGTGAACAGATTCATTGTATTCAGAGATTACATAGTGTGACTGGAGCGAGTAGGATTTAAAGCCATGTGCCAGCTTCTTGGCTGCAGCTCCAGCTGCCATGCATTGTTTCAACACTGCTCTCAAGGTAGAACTTGGCTTTTTTTTCCACCAGAAAAAGAGACCTTGAGAAATTTAGACTGAAGACACGACTCGCTATCTAACAGAAGGTGTGGAGAGATAGAAAATATGACAGAAGCAAGAAGCTGGCATGACCTGAAATGTATTTATGCAGAGAGGTCACTATATTTCTCCTGAGCAGAGCTTCCTGATAATATTTCTTTCCCCTTAAGAATTTCCTGTCTGCTATAAAAGGTGCCACATAGTTTTACTTTATAATTCACAGGGTTTGTCTGCCTTGCCCCTTGTTTTAGGGTGAGGACACACTAATACTAAACATCTGCTCAAATCAGAAACTTGTGTTGGTGCTAAGAAAGATGCTAATTCTTTTTTCCTAGTGTGCAGTTTTAGCATTTAGAACAGTTCTTGCCTCTTCTAAATGCAGATCTCTGAGGCTCTTGGTTTCTTTCCAAACTGACATGACCTAAACTATAAAGCATCTAGACAGATCCCAGTAAGCATATGTAAAAATCTGGGAAAATTTTAACTTTTGCCCCATCAAACACGTTCTGGTAGAATTTATTCTTTATATGTGACTTATCTCTGCTATAGGACAAATATAATATTTTTATTTTCTTGAAACGACTGTAGTTGAATCTAGTGGAAGAGATTGTGTCATTTTTATATGTCATATTTGTGAAATGTATGATTATGTATCATATATGGTGATACATGATGACAAAGTATGATGGCATATGGTGAAAATATATAATGAGATAGGTGATTGATATTTCACGTGTGCATCAAGAAGTATATCCAGACTGTTTGTGGTGGTCTTGGTGGCATTGCTGTGTTCGATGTGCATACGTGGTGAGCAATCACTGTCTGTCTGAGCTTGTGTGTTTTCAGCCATAGAAAATCAGCCAGCCAAATCCCTGCGTGAAGCAAGAAAATAGCAGTTAGAAAAGGAGAGAATTAATCTCAAGAAAAAGGGTTTATAAGCACTCCAAAAGATGATCCCTGCTTCAATGGAGAAGCAAGACTTTTTAAGCATCGGCCATGGCACTGAAGGAATTATTTATTCTAGGACAGAGTGCTTAAAGGCAGGCTCCATCCTACTGTGAGACCAGCCATGGACTCCACGGCGATGGGAGTCCAACTCTTTATCTTGAAATGTTGCATGAGGCAGTGGATGTTAGGGGTTGCAAATGCCTTTAAATGTTCATAATCTTGACAGTGAAATCTGTTAATACCCATATGGTTGATTAAGCTGCCACCTGCATTCTGGCATTAGAATATATATTTTTGATTTTCACTCTACTAAATTTTGAGTAGTTAATGTTACTGTCCCACTGTGTAAAACTTTCTCAAAGATAAAAATACAGTTTGGGGTGTTTTTTTTGTTTGTGGTTTTGTTTTGGTTTTTTTTTTCCCCAAGTACTCTTTAATCATCTTCTAAATCTTTGCTGTTTACATGCCGTTAGCTTGTAGGAATATCAGTGAGTTTGTCCACGTTGCCCCATATGACCTTGGCTATCATGTCAGTTCAAAAGATCAAAATAAAAAATAAAAAAATCACACGCTCCTATATTTGTCATAATAAGATTATTTTGAATCTAACTTGTCGATCTTGTCCTTTATTTTAACGTTTTTTGCACTGTTTCCCACTAAACTCCAGCTACAAAATGGCAAAGGGCCATTGTGAATTACTATGTGATATTTCTATTGTTGGTGTTGCACCTTGTGTGAAATATGTAAATGCTGCTACTGAGAGGCTTTCCATGACCATTAATTATTTATTATGTTGTGATAACAAAGTAGCTTTTTTAAAATCTTAAAAGAAATGAGCATTTTTTGAGAGTTTGGAAATTACTGGAGAAGATTCCTGCACGATATGGCTTGTTCACACTCTCTCATTTTAGGCAACTAACTTAAATATGTGAAGTCAGGATCTGAGCTCTTTATAAAAGTCAATAGAGCATCCGTGGGAGTCTTTAGAGTGCCCAGCTGGGACCCTACTTATTTTTATTGGTTACATAGGAGATCTGCTCCTGCTAAGGTAGATGATGGGAATATATACCTCTATGGTAATCATCAAATTAGAGCAAGATAAAACCCTTCAAAATTTAACAAGGGCCACAAGGTTATTAGTGTTAAGTCTGGTTTCTGGGTCACTGAAGATAGTGGACACTGGCCCGAAACTTAAGGTGTGGTACTCGTTTGACGTGTACACACACTGTGTAGCTGTATCTCTATTGAAATCAGTCTTATTCTCTGTGATAGAAGTTGATACAACCCAGTTAGTTGCAAAAGATAAATACCATACATAGGTGACAACACAAGGTAAACTTTTTTATTTTCAGAAGGGAAGTCTTATTTTGAATTTTGTTTTCTCTGTAGCGGTGCCACTTACAGCATATGATTAACGTACATCCAAATTAGCACTGATAAATAATGCAAGTCACTTTAGCTACTTTTTCTTGCTGAGCATATCTTCAGTGTGAGCAACTCTTAAAGATGAGCATAACATAGAGAAATCAAAGTTGTGAGTTCATTTCACAGTGGAGCTTGAATGGTGATGTGATGATGGTTTCAGTGCTCAAATGAATATTTAGGTTTTGAAGATGCAGTCCATTGAGGTGTACATCTAGGCCATGGAAAGGGCTTAAAGGTGACAGGATCCCAGGAGACTGAACTAAGATGATGGCCTCGCTATATTTCTGTTCAACCAGAAACAGATATTCATAGTCCCATTTGCTTAGTATATACATAGTCCTACTGCTTAGTGTGTGCAAAGTCCCACTGCACAACCTTACTTGCTTCAGGAGACTACCAACTGTATGGCAGAGCAGACATCAGACTATCATGTTGCCCTTCCTTTTAAAGATTCAGTATTTTTTTTTGCCATAAATCCTTCTGGTGTTCTTTGGAAACGCTGTGGAAAGTGGATGGAAACTGGTGGTACAGTCCCAGAGGTCTGCTGGAAACACTGATGTGGAGTTAATTTTCACACCAGACCAGGACTCTAGTACTACGTCTTCAGTCCTGAGTCTGAAGAGGAGGGGGGAAATAAGAGGAAAAGGGGAGTTCACATTTTAATTCTCTTTAGGAGTAAAAATATTTCATTTTTATTTTTTCTTTAATGCCTATTAAACTTAACTGTGAACACTTGGATTAAAAATTATATGTAATGACTATTTTAGGCAACGTCCTTAGGGTGTCTTTGTAACTCCATGATTGCCTTCTCTCTCAAGAGGCACTGGTACATCTGAAAATGGAAGCCAAGGTGTCTGGGTAGTTGCTTGATAAATGTTATTAAAAGCATGGAATCCCTGAACTGGAGTCTTCATTACTCGATGATATTTCTGTATTAAGTGTGGGACTATGGTAAAATGCCCTTTTAAAACACAGGACAGATGATAAGAATTAATTGATCTTAAAATACACATTTCATCTACAGCCTGGTTTATGCATACATGGTAATGCTCATAGGAGAAAGAGCGGGGCCCAGAGGAAAGTGAGAGGTTGGTTTGACGAGCTGTGAAGGAGGCATGACATGTTCCCCTAAGCTGGTTTATCGCTAGAACTTGTAGGGAAACTCATGTCCACCTCCAAGTTAAGACATCTTCTACACTCTGCTTCCCATCACGTAAGCTATGGCTTCCTGAGAAGACATTCCTCTTTTCCATGTCATGCTGCAAAAGGGGCAACATGGAGCCCAGAGGTAATAATTTGCTGAAAGAATTTCATCCACTGGGAAGAGTTAAGTCACTGCCTCCTGGTTTTGTCTTTGTCCCTGTTATTAATCAGATACCATAAGAGTCTTGGAAGAAATTGAAGGGAAAAAGAACCATAAGAGTCTTGGAAGAAATTCAAGGGAAAAAGAAGGCAAGCTGCAGCACTGCTGTATCTTCCTTGTGACTCCCAGTAGGATTTTCACTGCAATTTTCTCTGTCCTAAATGTTCTGCTGAATGTTGTCTACTATTTCTCATGATTTTCTCAAAATAGTTTTGGTTTGGTTTTTTTTTTTTGTAGAAACTAACTGCAGGCTAACAGCAACTTATTGCTGTGTTATAAATGGTAGGCATTTAAGAGCATGGACACTTTCCTCTGTAGAGTTTAGCATTTGAAAAACAGAAGAAAACCTATTTCATACGTTGATGGCTCTGTAGAATCACTCATAGTTTGGCAGAAACACCAGGATGGGGTTTTTTTTTTAATTTTTTTTTGGTTTGTTACCAGTAAATTCAGGGGAGTTCTAGTATCCAAACGTGTATACATATGTATGTATTTATATAGCTATGTGTGTAGGCACACATGTATATATTCTGTAACAAGACATGCAGACCCTTTGCCTTTTCTGTTATCTTTCTGCACTTCTTGGCATGAGGTTTTCTCTTCTGAAGCACTAGTAAATGGGGTGCATTGGTGAACGTTGTTGGTTCAGACAAGAGTGGCCACAGCTGCATTTTTCAAAAAGAAATGTAAATTTAGATTCCTGTATTAATACATATGTAGTTACCTGTAACTTTAATGGGGGTGGTGTACATTCAACACCTTGGAAATCAGGTCACTGTTCAAGGGTTTAAATATGAATAAGGTGCCTAAGGTCGAAGATTTTGGCTTTAGTGAATTGCCTCAGGTCACAGAGCAAATCCTTGGCAGACTCAGCATTAGCAGCCAAGTCTCTTCACAGTCAGCAACAGTTTGCTACGCTGTAGCCACCCCATAAATATGTCTGCATATGCCTCAATGTCCATAATTAATTTAGTCCATAGTGTCTTAGCGCTTACCTCTTCTCTACTGCATCATGGCTGAAGGCAACATTGCATTTTCATTGAAACCTCTGCAGCTCTGCTGCTTCCTTCAGCCAGGTCACAGCATTACAGCTGGGACTCAGATTTGATCTGAAGTACACGTACAAAACAACATCTGCCATTTTCTGCTGCGCTTTCCTCCAACTTTATAAGGAAACTGAGGTATTTATGTTAAAAAAATAAAAGTTTTGGTACTGGAGCAGAAGGTATCCGTGAAGCACATCGCCCTGCGTGCTTCTCAAAGAACAGAAGCCGTAGTACTCGTTTTACAGAGGAGTGTGTGTTTAACTCCTGGAGGTTATCCCAGTGGCGAGTTTATCCTTATTTGATAATAATGAAACATAAGTTTGATGCATTTGCTTGAGTAAGATTGCCATCTGGTAAATAATATGTTTTGTGAGTGTTTATAACAATCATGGTTTAAGCCAAAATTGACTGACCGTGATTGCTGCGAAGAATACTGCAATGTCCTGACTTCGCTTGATGTTTTTTCTTTGAGTGGAGAAAATGTATTTTGAGGGCTTCTTGACTTATTTTTTTCAGTATTTTGTGCTGTATAAATCTTGCATTTTCAAAAGCAGTGATTATAGCTGATTATTCTCTGTACTCTAAAGAAGAAAAAGGTTGTTTGTATATTTGTTAAGTATTGTTATATGTATTTAGGCTTTTGCTGTTGGGTTGACTGTAGATTATTCCTTTTGAATTTTGGACTAGAAAGCGTTTGGATTTTATGTTTTTGGAATTGTTTCTAAACATTTTTAGTTCCAATGAAGGAAGAAAGTTCAGTACTTTTCTGTCTTGGGAAAGAGCAGTTCCATAAGGAGTGCCAGATCTGTGTCACTCCAAGACTGCCCAGGAATGGCATCTTCATTTCTTAAACATGGTATAATCTGGAGAAAAAAAAAAAAAGTTTAAGAAATGCTGTAACTTTTTAGAGTTTCTGTTTATTTCCTTTTCTTTAACATGGTACAAATCCAAGCTATCAGATTGACTTGAAAAAAAGGACAGGAGTCCTGTCTTTTGCTAACTCAAGAAAATATACTTACCAATAGTACAAACTTTCTCACACAGTCTTAATGGTTGGATTTAGTGCAGAAAGTGGTGGTAGAAGATTGGCTCTTTCTGTTCATTCTCTCTTCTCAGACTGTTTTCCAGCTACTGCCAACTCTAGTGTTGTAAGATTTTGTTCAGTTTTTATTTTTGCAATGTGGACATCTGTCCAGTGGGAACAGAAGTGAGAATTTCAGAGTTTAATGGAAACCTGATAACTCAGTTATGAAAATGCTAATTAAGGCATATTTAAATGAGGCCTTTACAAATGATAGTTTTTATGACTAAAATCCCTTCCCACTTATCATCTGCTCAAGTGACTGATGTAAAAAATTAACTGTTAAATTTGAAAACAAAATGACTATAGGACTGAGGAATTGTACACTTCTTCCAGTGTCACTGTGATTTCTTTATATTTACATGTGGTGTATTCTATGCTTCAAAAACCCAGATATTAAGTAAAATGATGTGTTTCATGGTTCTGTTCTATTTCTATGTCCGCTAGTATGCATTATCTAGGACTTCCAGATATTCAAACTTCCAGCATTTTCTTCATACGGAGTATTTATGGTACTGGGAATTGTATCCTTAAATGGTGTGGAACCATGGATCCAGAAGTGTGGGAGAGCCGCTGCGGGAAAGCAGAAGCTGTTGGATCTTTGTGGATGAATAAATACAAGCACTTTTCTACATCTTTTCCACAGCGTGGCTAACAACCCACTAGTGCAGTGTGATTTTTCTGAATTAGACACCATTTCACACTCCCCTTTCTGCCTGTCAAAGAGGTGTCAGCTTCCGATAGAGACTGATGCTGCAAAAGTCGCTGTAGAGTTGAGTCCTCAAACTGGGTCTTATGGAAAGATTTGAAGTGCGCTCCCCAATTTAGGGCGTTCACTGATTCCTCCTGAGTGGAGGACACCATGAAAATACTGAGCCCAGTTACTGTATTTTAGTCTGGAAAGGGTGACCTGTGCGTGCCATTTGTAGCAACCAAGGATAAAGCTCTGTCTATCTGTCTGTATCTCCTCTTTCATCAAGTGCTTATGAAAAACAGCCCTGTGCTTAGCACAATGGATTTAATAGCCATGTTTTCTAACAAATCATATTTTTAAAGCTCTTTAATTACATATTTTCCTACATATTGAGTAGCTCTGCAAACCAAAGGGGACACAACAATGTAGAGAGTATAGGTTGCAAGTTTTAGAGCAGCCCTCTTTGTTTTATCTTTCATATTTTAAAAAAAAAAAAAATCTGTACTGGATATTCGTTCTGTGGAGAATATACTAAAATGGGGGTGAGTCCCAGTGCACGGGAATCTTTTTGTTTCTGATCAAACTTATTCCCCTTGCAGAATCTTTTTTTTTTTTTTTTTCTTTCTTGAAAACTCTTGATGAGCCCAAGGAAACCTCAACGTGTTGCAGCATTATCTGCATGCGGTAACACTT
This sequence comes from Nyctibius grandis, assembly GCF_013368605.1. Lineage (NCBI taxonomy): Eukaryota > Metazoa > Chordata > Aves > Nyctibiiformes > Nyctibiidae > Nyctibius > Nyctibius grandis. The sequence continues at coordinate 2,918,304 of NC_090658.1, forward strand.
TGATACAGCTCTGCTGGCATTCTTATACAGAATAATTATATTGAATTTTAGTGCTTTAATTAACAGGGTGAATCCGTACTGGTATGACAGGTGCCATATAGAAGACAAAGGTGTAATGAGAGTCAAAGGAGTGGAAGCTGAAACTAAACTCGAGCCAGAAATAAATAGCAAGTTTTAAAGAGAATTCCTAAAACCATTTACCAGTGAATGAATTAAGAAGAAATAGCTTTCTAAAATGACTGCTCTGCCTCAAATAAAGGCTGTAGGTGCAAAAGAGTGAGGTTTTGTGGCTCATGACATACAGATGTCGCAGACAGAAGCTGATGCTGCTTCTGCTCTTAAAAATTTCTGACTGTTCAGCCTTGTGCTGTTTATGTACATCCACAGCTTCTGGTATAGAGAGAGGCACTCGGGACAGAAACCAGCGTGAAAGACTTTAAAGAACACTTCCAGACCTTTTCACAGAGTTCCCCTTCATCTAGAAACAGCAGCGTACGTTGTGTGAACGTGTATGCTTAGGACAGACAACCCTCCTATTTGTTTGACACTTCAGTGCAATAGCAGTGCTAAACCGTGATCATTGTTAGTAATTAACAGGATTAGATATTTAAGTCATTGTTGTCACTGGTTTGGAAAACCAACACTTTATATTTTAATCTCTTTTTAATGTCAGAAGTGGGATTTTTGTATTACCCTAAAACAGAACGTATGACTAGATTAAATAAGTAAAAGGCATTAGCAAACAGCAATTAGCTTGTATATTATTGTCAGTAACAGCAGGAAGGACTGTGATGTGCACGTGGGTGTATATTCATCCATTAACAGTCCAGGAAAAATAAGCATGTACAGGTTCTTAAGGCTATTACACACAACTGTTTTCAAAATAGAGCTGTGTGGAGTATTTTTTTCTGTAAAAGTCTTTACAGCAGTGAATTTGTTCTATTTTGACCCCAAATGCATCAGTTTTTCAGGTCATCTCATGTATTTTTATATTTGGGGTTGGAGCAGAGCCTGGCATAAGTCTACATGAAGTCCCTATCACTGTTCTTCTAACTTGCACCAAGACCAAAAATCTAAAGCTCAGAAAGGCTGAAGTTGAAAGTGTAACCACAGAGATCTGGAGAGAAGTGCTCAGAGGGCTGGAAAATTGTGGCTGGTGATCAAGAGGATTTTGATTAAAAAGCACTTTATATAACATCTTCCATACACTGATACATGCTCAGCTGTAAGAGCTCTCCGGGGTGAATTCCCTCTAATAATGTTTGTTTATTTTTACCTTATTTTAAGAGCAAACTTCAATTATACATCTGCCAAAGCAAGGGAGAACGTTTAGTCCACTTATTAGTAGCTTTAGGATTTGATGAAGAGAACTTGAAAGCTAAGTTGCTCTTGACATTTTGGTTTTCTCGGAACTTAATATATCTGTAGTTTTGGAAAGGCTTGACGATGGGAGACACTTTTTTCCATCTTCCAATATCTGGCAGGCTTCTTAAGGTGTTTTGAAGAACGTTTCATGTGCAACTGACAGCTGCAGAATGCAAGTGTGGTTGTTTAGAGTAGTAAGTTAGAGATTGTTTCACCAGACAAAGCCTCTGAAGATTATAGAATCTTCAGAAAACAACTGATCCTCTATGTTTTATGTTTTGCCTTCCATCAACATGCATGGAAACATCTTGCATCTCACACACCTAGGTCTCTGCGGAACTGGGTCTGTGAAATCATGCTGGAAAAGCACGTTTCCTACATGTTCCTGTTGCTGACAGGTGTAAACCAGTCAGAGGAACGGCACTGCTGTTGCAGGCGGTAAGTGAAAAGAAAGGAAAGATGTGCAGTTCTGAAGGCTTTTGGGCATGCCACAGCTGTCCCCCCTCTGTCACTCGTGTTTCTATCCCATGCTCAGAAGCGAGCCTGGTAAGAGGGGCCTCCTGGCAGGACTGAGAACATAGTTGCACAAGTGCCCCCTCCTTTCAGTTCCCCCTGAGCTTTGTACTGAACTTTTGATTGCAGGCTCCATTTTTTTTCAGCTTGATTCTGAGGTCACATACCTGTAAGCTCCTCTCAAAAGTCACTCAGTAACTTAAGGTAGAGAAGGTGACTAGTTTCGGGTTGAATCTCATGGTGTGAGTGTCTGACCAGGTTTCTGTGCACTGGCCTGGGACTGGTCTCTGCCTAGGTTCTAGGTAAGGCTAAATGTGTTGGATTTGTGTTCTAAACACCTGCCTGGATTATGGTATGCCCACCCTCGGACAGAAACTCTTTGCTAGCTAACACTGTTGCTGTTGTGATTTACTGAATGGTAAAATGGCCAAGCTCAAGACAATATTGATAAAAAGTGTCGTGGCATCTCAGGTTTTGAATTCACTTACCCATTAGGTCTAAAGTAGACCTGGTCTATCTGAAGCAGATATCTACTAGCTTTCTGGGATAAAAGCCCATTGTTCAAGATAAGGCTGAGTTTGAGGAAGGTTAAGTTGCCTAGAAATCATAAGAGATGAGAATGAGTCAAATGGTTGCTGTGTTTCTTTTTCTTTTTCAGTGAGAATCTGTCATTAAATCTTTTTTCTTGTTTGTGGGTTTTTGTTCTTAATGATAGAGCCAGGTGCCAACAGCACATGATTTGCATAGTTTGTTATGGAGCTTGATCAGCATCGCAGCTGTTACTGCAGTTCTGGATCACTCTAGCTTCTGCTAAACTTGCTGGTTGGAAATCCTCTCAGCGTGTGGATCATACTGCTGATCTCTCTGAGGAAGCTATCCCAGAAAATCCTAGCAAACAGCTTCTTCCTTTCTTCTCCTGGTGGTGACTGTTCCGTGCCTTACACTTGTGTTGTTTCAGAAATCTTCCATAGAAGTGAATGGTCTGTGTTCAAGCACAAGTGACATTGAATTTCACTACGTAATACAAGCCTTTTCCATCAATATCTGGCTCAACAGCTTGAGTCAGGTTTCCTGTAGTGTGTAGTCACTAATGCAAGCTTACTGTAGTCCAACCTCATTAATCCAGTGTAAATCAGGCTGCAAATTCTGTTCCGGTGTAGATTTTAAAAAACTTACCGAGTCAACTTTAGATTAGCAAATTGATGGTTCGTGTATGGTCATGACTGATGTGATTTTTTTTGTTCCCTTAAAATGCTGCATGGTATTTTGGGGTCACTGTACACAAACTCCAGTGGGGAGAAAAGGTACAGTAGCTACTTAGCAATTTCTTGTGTCTCTAAATAAATGTTGTTGTCTTAGTAAACTTGATTACTTCTCCTCCTTGTACATAAGGAACTAGTAAGGATTGTGTCAACACTGTTTAAGGAGAAATGTTACACTGTAACCTTTTGAATACTGGGAAATTTCATGTAAAGCAAGAACATCTTGACAGGGTATAACTGCACATTGATTCAAAATAAAATGATCATTTATTAAGAAAACAATGTCTGCTGGTGGTAACCCTGTTCTGATTTTCTAAATTAGCCCTTCTCCAAAACAGGCTCATTATCTAGGAAATCACTGCTGCCAGTAGAGTATCTAAAGAAAACAGGCACAAGAAGCAGTAAGAATATTATTATTCTAGCAGCTCCCAGTAGTGCTGCTACCATTAAGGTTCTGTCAGAATTTTCACGGGAAGTCTCCTCTCTTCCGATCTCTTGTTTTGTTTTTACATGACTATAAAAATTGGGGCTCTATAGGAAACTTGCATATAAGGTCTGAGGCCAACAGTTTGTGTTTGCTTTGAGCAGCTCCTGAAAAATAACTTGATACCACGAAAGTAGATGTTCTTTAATTCCTATGATCACGTTAAGGCATGGATTTTGAGCTACTATTTTTTCTTTTATGAAATAGAAGGTGCTTATAGTACAGTAACCCTCCCCATTTTATAATTTTCATCTCAGTTTGATCTTTGCCTGTCTCTCATTTTCCTCTCACAAGCTGGGATTCTGTCAGTGTATTTGTTGCTTTATTTAGCTGAAAGTCTCTCCTCCCAACTATTACCCAAGTAGGTGAATGCACTTACAGTGAAATGGTCCTGTTCCAAATAGTTCCTGACTGAATTTTGGGCCGGGGCTGAGCAGAGAGCTGCGGTGCTGCCTGGCACTGGGGGGGAGCAGTGCTCGGGAGCAATATGCCAAACCACACGCGTGTGCCTGGGCACATGAGTGAGGAGAGGTTTGAGCTCATGGGAAGAGAAGTTTGTAACTCGGGGCCTTTGTGCTCTGCGCTGCCCTCTGAAATAGCGGGTATTGGCGTGGAGGGGAAGAGCCGGTGCCTCCCTCCTGCGAGGCTGTGCAGCGCACGTGTAGCCTTGTAGTCCATCTCTGGCCAGGATGGCCAGGCAGCATGGGGAGGAGGAGCAGTCTCCCTCTGAGCGGGATTTCTTCCTCACTGGAGTTCAGTCAGGAATGGGATGGTGATGGTGACCCCAGCCTTGGCTGTGTTACACAGAGATGTGCTGGGCAAAGCCTTTCTGGAAGAGTGGCCAAACTCAAGCGCTTTAGTGTGGAGAACAGGAATTTCGTAGCTCTGTTAATTCTAAGCAGAGGCTCGTGTTCTATAGGGCTTCAGTTGCCCAGATGGCATTTGGTTTGTTCTTGTTATGCAACGATATAAAGTGATGCAAGTACCAGCAAAATGCAAGTTTGTATTTTGTCTAATTATGACCTCCTTAAGTTAATTTTTATGCATCAAAGCTATTTGACATTTGTCAAAACAAATTCAAGTCCCTAGGAGAGATTTTATGACAAAACCACCATTGATCTGACAGCTTGCTCTCTAGGGAAGCAATAGTGTGGCTGGCATTAAAGACTTAATGCTTCCAAAGTTGTTCTTTCCTCCTAGTCCCAAGGCAGAGTGTCTGGGCCTGGGCGAAGCCGGCTGCCACGGTGGCAGCTGGGAGTTTGACAGTGTTATGAAGAATTGCAACTGTTGATCAGTGGATTGTTACACTGTCGATGACAGCGTTGCAAATTAATTCTGAAATTAAGTGAGGGGACATGAAGAGGTCCCACTGTTCCTCTGAAAGGAAGAGGGCAGTGTTGAAATCACCAGCGAAGCAGAGTAAAAATTGCTCTCCGTGTCCCGCCTGGCAGCTGGATGCGAGCGCGTCAAATGCGGACGTCTGGCGTCCGCGCTCACCTAGAGAGAGCCGAGCCTTGGAGATGACTGAGACGAGTTGCGGGCTGGGGGCAGGGATGTTTGGGGTTCTCTATTGCTTTTGTAAGTGATTTATTGCACCTACTGTATCTTAGAGATGAGAAATTAGTAGGCTGATATTTCAATTCTATTCTTAAAATAACCTGTTATTTTGTAAAATGAAATAATTTCTCATACAGCGGCCGTCTCCAACCCTTTGTCAGATACTACTCAGCCTAGAGTACTTCCAAATACTCGATATTATTTCTCCGACGTGTGAGGAATGCGGTCTACTTCAAACCTGAGGTCTCATTCACTGGTTTGTAGTAGCCATTAACATATGCTTTTCCCATGGTTTGTGTACTTATTCTAAGCATGTGCCTTTTACAATGCAGAACACAAGAGACTTGTTTTGTAAGATTAATGAAGGTCACCAAAATTCTCAAAAGTATTCTGATAATTAAGGCTTTGTTTATCAAAAACAAGTTATATTAAGAGCAAAAAGATTCATGGTAATTATTCATAATCTTAACAATTCAAGTGTAGCCACCTCATTTGTGCATTTAATTCTTCTTGTTAATGTTTTGCATAAATCTGCATAATTACTTGAGTTGCCTGTTGTAATTTTGACAGCTACTCAGTTCATGTGCACTAAAGTATATCAAAAGCTTGATGTGCTGAATATTTATAATTTTACGTATGTTCTTGGGATAATATTTTTTCAACAATATTTTTAGTTTTTGTAAAATTGACACGGTATACTTGGAAAGATTGCCAAACAGAGATCTGCATATTAGCACATGCTGGAGCTAGAGCAACACTTAAAGGTATAGTACCGGGCTTTGGAAGGGTTTTACAGAAAATACACATGAATTGTGCATATGAAATGTTTTGGTAATTTTCTAGTAGGTGTGTTATACTTCATTAACGTGAACACATACTTTGCTAAAAAGAAAAGTTTTTCAGTATGTTCTCTGCATGTGTAAGTACAACTTGCTGCCTAGATTTTGTTCATAGGCACATACAAAAGAATAATAGTGAAAACCAGAAGCAGAGTGTTCGTGTTGAGTAGCATTAGCAGGGGAAGGTAGCCTTTCTGTTACCCACGCTGCGTGGCTCCCAGAGGGCTCAGGGAGCTCAGGGAACTCTCTTCCTGCAATGTGGCAAAACAAAACAGCATCAACAACCCCCAAATCTAACTTTTGGCTACCGAGTGCTCCTGCACATTTAACTTTTGGGGGTGATAGAATGAGAGTCGCGTTCTTCAGAGAAATGCGAGACGTACAAAAAGAATAATAGTGTAGATCAATCAAGTTGTGTCATCCTTCAACCATAGTTTTGGGGAGGGAAGGAATTCACAGAGTGAAACCAACCTCCTCTGCACGTAGAATAAATACACCATTTGGGAAGGACAGCAAATACTGGGGTTATTTATAAATATCATTGTGCTTGTGAATTATAAAAGCAGTAGCTAACTAATTACAGCAGTAAGTTTTCAGTGCATCTGATGACTGTCTGGCACAGTGCGGTGTGAATCTTCAGCCGGCTGAAATCACACAAATTATTCACTCTTCTTACAAATGTTGACAAAATGCCGGTTTGAAAATCTAGTTTGGATCCTTTTAAAAATACTGTCTCGAGACAGTTTACTTTTGAAAGACTGTGTTGTGCATACTGAAGTTATCAAGTTTTGCACTTAGGAGTAATATTCAAGTGTAGGTGCTCTGGTGTAAAGTGTGTACTCGCTATTCGGTCATGTTTTGACCTTACTAAAATAGCACTTGGTGTTATAAAAATGTGTGCTTGTGTTTATTAGCTCTTTCATGCAAAAATTCACGTTTTTATATAAACCCAGCTTTCTTTAAGTCAGATAAAAGAAGGGCAATCCTACTTTAGACATCATAGCATTGTTTCCTAGGAAAGAAATGTGATACGAATGAAATCCAACAAAAGTCCAACAGGAGAAGAAAATGAATGTATTCAAGTGGTATAAAAAAGCAGAAGCAAAATCCTCCTTGGGATGCCGGTGTTCCAGGTGTAAGGATTCCTCTGCTGTCACAGAGAGTTGATGCTGTACATTGATTTTGAACACTTCAGACATTAGAAATACAGGTTATCTTTAAGTCATAGATCCACTTCAGGGGGGTAACACCATGGGAGGAGGGAGGAAGAGTTAAACTGTTTCTGTTATGCTCAAAATATACTAGGGGCTGATTTAAGAGGAAAAGTGCAGTTGTCATGCACTGCTATCATTCACTATAATGAGCACTCAAATGTAAGTGAAAAATTAAAAGGTTGTTATATTTAGAAATAGCTGGAGCTGTATACTCAATGTGTTGCACACGGTGGGGAATGAGCATAAATAATGAGGGGGGAAAAGCCCATGTACTTTGCAGCTATATTCGTTAATTAAAAGAAGTTTGTTAAACTGAATTCTGAAAGAAAAAAAAAAAAAACAAAAAACCACAAAAGCAAAAAACTCCCCCCCCCTCCACCCCCCAAAGAAAACTTCTTTAATTGTGTTTACCCAAAAGCCTTTTCTTCCTAATTTAAATAGCATAAACATCTGGACTAAAGCAATATTAGAATCATGGCAGTAGTCAAGCAAATCTTGTGGAAAATAATGAAATTAGATCCCTGGTGTTGTGACAGAGTAAGGGCAGGATACATCAGTTCGATGTTAATAAAATTTCCATGAATGACTGAATACAATTAAGAAATTGTCAGTTGCGGCAATGAACTTTTGTAGCTCATAGATGTTTGCATCATTTGATTATGCTGGCAATTTAAAATTGTTTGTTAGTGTCTGTGTTGGGATATTAATTATGACCTTTATTACAGCCCACAATTAAACTAGTCATATAGCAACAAGCAGCCTGTGTTGCGGTAGTAAAGGATCTGAACTGTTCAGAATAGGGTCTTGGTATGTTCAGACCATTCACTGATCATCCAAATTGGAAATTATTTGAAATGATCCAGTACTTTAAAAAACAATTCAACTGGGCTCAGTAATCCTGTTAATAAAGAAATTTTGGTTTAATAGTGTTTTAACAGTTTTAATTGCTCACAACATCTGTAAAACTGTTTTAAAAAAAGGAGAGAGAAAGCATTTTTAACTGACTCCAGGATAAGCTTTCTCCTGTTTCAGGAAGAGAAAACAATTATTCATTGGTTAATTAGCTGTAAACAACTTTTTAAAGACACATCCATTATATATGTAATTATTTGAAAAAAGCTTTAATGTTATTTGTGCTAATGCATAATTATTAGTACTTGCTAAAAGGATTAACAGTATTTAGATGACCACTATTGTTGGGAAATATCAGAGTGGAGAGATGAGATTAGCACCAGGAAGGGACGTGTAGCGCTGGATCCAGCGTGTGCCCGCACCCCTTCGGCAGTGACAATGAGCAACCCGTGTGTTCGGGAACAAAGCATTGCAAACTGAGACCACGCACTTTGTAACCTTTATTTCTGTGGTATGTGAAGAGAATACATCAGTGCCAAAGTGTTTCTATACCCAGTGGAACATGTAGTTCCTGTGATTTTTTTTTTTTTTAAACTCTCATGGCACAGTTGTCATTTTTTTTCAGAACTGTGTAGTCCCTTTATTATTGCGTAGCTGAGTGGCAACTTTACAGTGCCCTCACTACATCCATTTACTAACTGTTATATCTTATTTACTAAGAAGATGTAAAGTCATAGTGAAATCTGTTTAGGCTTTTGTAATGTGTTGACTGGAGCACTGTTTATAGTCATTAGTATATGAATGAAAGGAAGAGTATTTTAAACACTTACAGTTTCCCTTAACCTATATTAAAAATATTTAACATTTGTCCTAACACATTGCAAATTCCACCTAAGACATCACAGAAACAGGAGTGAAATGTGTGTTGATTTACGTCTGTGTTTATCAAAACAAGGTGTGACTGTATATACTAAAATTACACTGAAAGAGGCAATTCAGGGCCCCATCAATGAGAACTTAAGCATCTGAGCAACCTAATTCTGACACAACCATAGTTGTGTTGTGCTTAAACAGTTATCCTGGACATATCTAACAAAATAATTTGTATTAAACACAGACCTGATATTTCATGTGCCAAGGCCCCATATTTTCATGGCGTTGGGACCTCTCAGAGCTGGCTGTGTAAGTGGCAAGCGCAGAAGCGTGATAAATGGTGTAGCAGGAGCGCGACAGATTCCCCAGCAAGGTCCGCGACTGTGCTTTAGCCCTGACCTGGAAGGATCCGCCTGAGCAGTGGGAGATTTGTTCAGACTCCATGAATTTGGCTGCTTTTCAGATGCTGCCAGTAATGATGCTAATTGCTGACATTTGTGGTGGTCGGGTTTGTGATACAGGCACCTGTACCACGTCAGGATTTCTGAGCTTTTAAACATGAAAGCAGCTCTCAGTTTTCTTTTATGAAACTGGAGGAACAGTGTTTGACAGCGCTGGAGGAGTACCATGGGTGATTTTAGCATTTCAGTTCATTGGGTATTTTTAATTCTCTGGAGTATATTAAGGAGAAATTGTGCACTTTCATTTGTATGATTTCTTTAAAGCAATCATTATGTGGAAGCATTTGGGGGATGGAATTTTTGTAACTGTTTTAGTTGACAAAGAAATTATTACATTGTAAGGGATTTGTGTATTTAAGCATAGATGATTATTTAGAAGGTTTGGTTGCTGCAAATTGGAAGCCTTGTAGCTCAATTTACTAATTTATTTTGTGATCTGTGACTAAACTGAGTAAAAATGCAAATAGCACAAGTCCTTTGCATTTTATCACCGGATCAGTTTACTGATGGGAGGATCAGAGTCACTAAACAGTTCAACACTCTTGTGATTTCTAAGTAGTCAGACACTAAAAGCATCTATAGTGAAGGCTCCAGGAAAGCTCACATGAATTCCATTAGTGCAATGTTACAAATGCTTGTTTCTGACTTGGAATGCAGAAGTAAGACTTTATCGTCCATTGTAAGGAGGATATTTTTCTCTCCCATCATCACATGTGGCAATGAGCCGTCGTGTTGCAGCTTATTCTTGTGTTGGGAGGAAACAACTGGTAAAGATAGAAACACGGAAAGCTTAAATGGGTGTTGTCATTCCCTTTTCATTACTCCTCTTTTCAGAGAGCATTAAAAAAAAAAAATATAATCCTTTACTTATGTCACTTTTACTTTTAACTGATGTTCCCCATGTTTCTAGAGGTTTTTGTCTGGAAGTATTACAGCTGTTTATTTGCTACTTATTTATAAGTCAGTCTTAGCAGTGATGCCCACACCATGTTGGAGTTGGTGCTAGGGCACAATATTTCTCCAGGTGAAACCAGCTGAAGTTGTGCTCTTGCCTCCTAAGGAAACAGAGCTGGGTCCAGTAATACCTATTTTTGCGGATCCAGCAGAGGGAGCAGAAGCCCACCGATGGGGTTGCTTTGGACGAAACATTTGGGGTGGCAGATGGGTTGGCAAAAATTGCTTGTGGAGGTGGGGAACTGCATGAATCATTCCCCCCATATTCTGAGAAAACTGCTCAATTAAAACACTAAAGATTGCTCTGTAATTCAGTAATTTTTCGCATCCTGGAATTTCATTTTTTCTTTACGTTCTCCATGAGTTGGTACCACATTATAACAGTTGATTAAAACTATTTCCAGTACTAGTACAAGTGTAGTGATCCCAATTAGCCAGCAGATAATTGGTTTAGTAGGGAATAACACCCAGTCATGCCTTTGCACATCAACTCCCCTGCCATTTTGCTATATTTGTGAATATCCATCAGAAGAATTGGCCAAACTGGTTTTGGGTGTGCCATGTGTAAACATCAGGCTTTACTTTGTGTCCACATGAGCTGCAATTGTGCTGGTTTGTGCGACTAGGATTTGTAGTTATTTGGTCGATCTTCAACAGAATGCAATTTAAGGGGGTCAAATTTAGAGCTGGACTGTGAGATATTGCCCCTTTAAAAATTAAAAAAACCCAACAAGATTAGCTGTGTACTCCAGTGTTATTTTAATGTGCATGTGATTGATACAGATCTGTTATTAGTGTTGCTACTTCTGCCTTAAAAGCAGTAACAGTGTGTTATAGCAGAAACCGGTGGTCTGGGGCTTGCTGCTAGAGATGGCAGCGGGTGGATTTTGATTTACGTACAGCAGAGGTGGGGCCCACAGCATTTTAGAAGATACACAAGGGAGAATCTTCTGCTGATTTCTGAAATCCTGAAAAGTTTGGTTTAGTTTGGTGAAGTTAAAATAAATTTTGTCTATATAAGTATATATGAATGCATGGCATGTGATCCTTCAGAATGTGCTGGTTTCAGTATGAGCTGGGCAGAATCATACACGAATCATATATGGCTGGGCAGAATCATAGCTACAAAAGAACTCATCCCAAGATAACCAGCCAAAAAGCAAAAATTATTCTCAACTCATTTGCTGCAGTGTGAGGATTCACTTAACCATCCAGAAAGTATTTGCTGCCTTGAGTCCTGTGTTCCCTCATTCACTTTGTCTTGAATTGCTTTGAGATACAGGCTTGACGTTCCTTTCACAAACTCAGGCTCAGTTGCAGTTGAGATGATATCCAAAAAAGCCACTAGTGTTTCTTGAAAACCGTCTGTCCAAAGTTCAGGGACAACTGGCAAGAAATACCTGGGCAAATGCAACACCACAGTTTGAGTTGCTTTAGGTAGCTGAGTGTGTGGACTTACGTATGTCTACATTCATGGAATTAAAAATATCAAATGGTAAATCTATGAATGGCTTTCTGATTTGCTCACCAAGGCTGCTTTATGTGAGTACTTTTAGGATATGTACTTTTTTTGGGAAGTGGAGTAATGATTCCAAATCTCATGAACTAAATAAAACTCATAGGAAACTCACGTGAATCTCGTGGGCTAAAACTGTCATTAACATTAAATAAAGCTATATTTAGGGTTCTCATTTGCTTTCAGTTGGCCAAACCTGAAGATTGTGTAGAGATGACATTTCCAAATCAATCTCTGGAACTGTGAAGGCGAAAAACTCACTTCTTACAGGAAAATACAGGTTTTGTATCTTTTTAAAGCAAAGATTTTGGAAAAAAAAAAAAGGGCATTAAAAACTATCTAGATATTGTGAGTCTGATAATTACAAGAGTTGCAACATGGCTGCTGCTCAGCATAGAAGACAGAAGCGTGAAAGGAGAGTTGTGTGCAGCCAGGGCTTCATCTAGTGCAGAGGGGACAGAGCAGTGTTGTACAAGTTTAGAAAAAGGAGTTGGTGAGAAAATACCAAAGGTAGAGCAGCCAGCTTACTGGAAAACAGTTTTCTTCAAATAATATTTTTGCATTATAAACAGTTCTTCACTGTTTTTAGAAATTTAGTTTTAATAAGTATTTTAGATTCTAACCCATTTGATATCTTAAAAAAATGAAATGAAAATTAATTCCTGTTTTTATTATTTTCTTATCTATCTTTTTTTTTTCACCTTCTTTCATGTTAGACAAGTATTACAGGAAGCAAAAGAAAAGGGCAATTGAGGGACAGGAGGTTGTAGATCCAATATATCTTAGTTGATGAAGGCAGCTTTCTTTTTTTCAGATGAATTCATTCAAAGATAATATCTTCCCCCCCAAGGAAGAAAAAACAAAAACATTCCTGTGCAAATGGAACAGTTCAAACTTTCCCAAAAGTAACTTTTTTACTTAGAAGGTAACTGCCCTTGCTTGGCTACCTTTTGTTGACAGACAGGTGTGGGATCTAGCTTTGATTAAGCAGAAAACCTTATAGCTGGACATTAAACCTGGCTCCTTACAAGAGGACATCTCCTAGAGATACTCTATTTTATTTCCCACCTCACAAGAGGTATGATTTTCTGAAGGTACTTGAGTTTCCTGACTCTATGGACTAAAACCTTATGTGGGCCAGAACTGTATGTATCTCCCCCTTCTATCTTATCTCTTCCAATTATCCTAACGAGAAAATCCTCTGCATCATTAACTCCTGCACACCACCTCCCTGCAGTGCTTCTTGCCTCTTAAACCCCCTCTTGCCTGCTGGGAGGGACAGATGGACAGAGGCAGGCAGGTGGGTAGGTGGGTGTGGAGGTGCAAGACCCACCCACAAATCTGGAAGAAACTCTGTCTGTGTTTTCAGTAGATACCAAAATCTGAACATTTATGGTGTGCAAAGCTTGCAAGATGTCTGGACTTGGGGGTAAACTGAGTTCGTTTGAGGTGCTGAACTGAAGTTTGTTCTCCCTTGGGACTATATAATCTATGTGAAAAGGAAAGAGAGGCATAAATGCTTGTGGGAAGGTTAAGGAGACTGGAGGCTTTCCGTGAGTCTTAATATCTTTGGAGTGGGGTTTATTTTCCTGCCTAGCTGAAGGGGGAGCTTGAGATGGCCATAGATACTATGGAAAGGTGGATGGATGACCGTCACGTGAGGTTTTATAACATGTTCTTCTGGTACGCAGCGTTGATGGCTTTTTGCTGATTAGAGGAACAGAGGCAATCCCATCATAACAACAAACTATAACGGAACAAAACCCTCCAAGTCTACACATTAATGGAAAGAATCAGAGAATGGAAAATGAAACACAAGCGAGGATATTCAGCGTGCAATCTTACAGTGTTTCTGGCATAAGATGCTGTGGTTTTTTAAACTCGGTTCTCTAAGCTAAAAATGGAGTTGTCAGCCTTAACTTTGATTTTTCTTGCTTTTAGCAGTTTGCGTTAAACTTTAATGTTATTGAAAATAGCTTTTTATCCGTGTGTATTAAGGATTGATTTGCCAAAGTCTGTGCTCCCACATGCGTGGATTCCAGCAGCTAGCAAACATCAAAGCTAGGAGATTTTTCAGCTCAAAAAGTTATCTTTAAAATTGAAAATTAGTCTTTCGCTATATACTTTTTGTGAATAATTATTAGAATCCATAATAAACACTTAGTCTCTCTTTATTGTTCTGTCTATCATATTGAAAGAGATATGCCTTGATTATACAATTTTAATTAACTCTTGCTGTCTTTTCCTGAAGTTCAAAGCTTTAAGCATTGTTTATGTAAGCACCATGACATTCAGGTTGCCTGAAAG